>NC_030851.1:3180229-3261635 GCF_000208745.1 Theobroma cacao | reverse complement strand
CTAATTCATATATTATATATTTATTTTAATTATAACATTACAAAATATTTTTAACAATGTAATAAAATTGAAAGGTAAAAATGCTAATATTGCAAAGTGCAATGTAATGTGATTACATTGGTTTTAGATTATAATCACATTATATTCCTTGACTGTAATGTGATTACATTGCAGTGGTCTGTTGCAAAACAAACATTACAATATAATTTAATTAGACATATTGTAGGGAATGTACTCTCCCTTTCCTCATACCAAATGCTACCATAAAGTTATTTTATGCATCTTTGAAACCTAAAATTGAGTTAAGTCTTATAGTTTTAAGTAATTCATAAGTAATTTTATACTTAGTAGTAATTTAATTTATGTCATTACATTTATCATTTATGCAGTTTCAATGAATTTTTTGTTTAAATCCCTCATTTCAGTCTCTAATTAATTGATTTTCTAATATTAAATGATGTGCAAGGACTTGGAACTAAAATGACAAATGATGGTGCTAGTAGCTTAAGAAATGCCTCAAAATATGATGTAATATTTTGAGCATAACTCGAGCTATAAAACTCCAATTGACATAATTCTTGACCTACAAAAAGCTAAGAAGAAGAGCTACAACTTTGATGTTTAACACTTTAACTAATTCGGAAGGGATCATGGTAAAAAATGTGAAGAAATTTGACTGATTGTAGTAGGCTGCAGTCAGTGTTAACAGAATCTTGGGTGCCTAGGCACCGAATGCACTGTCCAACATGTTAAAACAAGTTACAAAACAGAACCTTGGGTGCCTAGGCACCAGTCCTTGGGCACCTAGGTATTGATACGTAATTCTACACATTTTTGGCCATTCGATTTTACATCAAATGGTCATAAAAAAGGATATAAATACAATCGTTTTTTAGGGCTAAAAACTAGCATCTTGAGGAGCAACTTCGGAGGCAAAAAGAAGCTTTCCACAAGGAGAAAAGTAGAGGAAAAATCTTGAAGAAAAACTTGACAAAGCTATTCCAAAAGAGTTTTCTCTCACTAGCTTTATTTTTCTCTCTTTAAATCTCATTGTATAAATGCTTAGTTTTGCTGAAACTTTATTGTGGGCTATTGAAATGTTAAGCTAAACTTTCTTTTCTAGAATTACGGTGGATATTTATATATAGTTTGGATGCTTAATTGACTATTACTTGTTTTTATGGAATATTTAGTGTTTATTAAAATCTACATATATTTCTCATTTTTTTGACTGATAACTAATAGGATATATATGAGTTTTTAGATAATACTTGAAAAAATTAGTCTAAAAATACCATAGTTTAAGTAGTTTATGATCATTGCAATTAAGAATTAATTGGGTGATTTGTTAATGGGGTAGATATACACCCATTAACCATATACAACCACTTTAGAAGACCTATAATTAAAGAACTTAGCTTAATTAATTAGCTATAGACATATAAAGAATTAAATTAAGGTAGGCCATTGTACGATATCTTGATAGAGAATCGTACATGCTTAAGGATCCTAGGCTAGCATTAGTTTTCCATAAAAGTAGGTAATTAGTCAATGTTAGGTCCAAATGAAGCATTAATTGAAACCATAATTCTAGGTACTTCCCCAGTGTTCTCCAACTCAATTTACTTGTATTTTTTTTAGCTTAGTTTAATAGTTTAGCTTTACTACTTTAATTTTCATTTTCAAATATTTTCCAAATTAGATTTTTTTGGACAAGATTGGATTGTCCAATTTTAATAATTAGTAAGAATTTAGATTCAATTTTCTGTGAAGATAATAATTCACTTACTGCTATATTACTTATTGACTATGTGCACTTGCATGATGTTTTACTAATTTAATAAAAGTTTTAAAATAAATTATCTTGATAAATTAGCAAGCGAGAATACCAAGCTGATGCTGCAGACAAAGAGCGGAAGTACTATTATGGTTCACTGCCTGACTTGCACGGCGTTCCCATTCTGCTCAAGGATAACATCAGTACTAAAGATAAGCTGAACACCACGGCCGGTTCCTTTGCATTGCTTGGCTCAGTCGTGCCAAGGGATGCAGGGATAGTGGTTAAATTGAGAAAAGCTGGAGCAATCATTCTGGGTCAAGCTAGCTGGAGTGAGTGGCCTAATTTTAGGTCGCTTACTGCACCCGCTGGCTTTAGTCCAAGAGGTGGGCAGGGTAAGGTGAGTTAAATGAATCATCCACTCCCAAATTAGTTCTGATCTTACGGGTCTTTTGAAATTACCATATTGACCAGTATGCATGCTCATATACGTTCTTATAATTGCTCTTTTGAACAATTATTATCCCCAATTACTAGCTAGTGTGTAAAAAACAAATGCATGTTCCACGAAGTAATACAGCTTGTTCTGTAATGGCTTGCAGAATCCTTATGTCTTGTCTGCAACTCCTTGTGGGCCAAGTAGTGGATCAGCAATGTCAGTGGCCGCAACCTCGGTAACAGTGTCATTAGGGATGGAGACTGATGGAGCCCTCTTATGTCCTGCCCGTTTTAATTCAGTAGGGGGCCTCAAACGTACAGTTGGTCTCACCAGCCGAGCTGGGGTCAGTAACAATTATTACTCCAAGAGAGGACACCATTGGGCTAAGTCGCGCTTTATTACTGTTACTTTGAAATGGTTTTTTTTTTCTTTCTTTTTTTTTTAAAAAAGAAATGGCTTTTTTTTCTTTCTGATTTGTCGTTTGTGATTAATTCTTCTGTGAGATGTTATTAATGGTCATAACCTCAACGAAATACCTCTTCACTATTGGATTCAACAGGCCTATCTGCACGACAGTGTTGGATGCTGTTTACGTTCTTGGTGCCATTGTACGCTTCGATTCGAATGACCAAGCAACTAGATATGCTTCAGCGTACATTCCTCCTGGTGGCTATAAACAATTCCTTAATAGCTATGGGCTCAAAGGAAAGAGATTCGGAATAGTGAGAAATCCATTTTTCAAAATTGTTGAAGGATTAGGTTTAGGGCAGACTTTTGAGAACCATTTACAGACATTAAGGTAACGCACAAAGAAAATTATAACTAACAATTTGTATTCAGCCAGCTGGGATGACCGGGTTAGCCTAATGCCAAATGGATTAATCATTTTAACAAAGGACTAACTTTTTGTGAATTCAGGGGAGAAGGAGCAGTTGTGGTGGACAATTTGCAAATAGCCAACATCGACGTTATACTGAATGTCACCTTAAGTGGTGAAGCAGTAGCAACCTTAGCTGAGTTCAAATTGTCCTTGAATGCCCATCTTAAAGAGTTGGCGGCTTCCCCAGGGCGATCCTTGGCAGATATCATTGCCTTCAACCTGAAATTCTCTCATTTGGTTGGTATAATAGCATGAAATTATGCATATGTACATTAATTATTTCGAGAAACATTCCACATGATTAATGATCACACTTAATGTTGGTTAATATGGTGGCCTTTGTAGGAATTGACATATAAAATAGGCCAAGGTATCTTTCTTGCAGCCCAGGCCACATATGAGATTGGCGCTCAAGAGAGGGCATTGTCAAACTTGGAAAATCTGTCGAGAAATGGATTCGAGAAGTTGCTGAGAGAGTACAAGCTGGATCAATTGGTGACTCCTAGGTCAGATGTTTCTCCTGCGTATGCAAGTGGAGGGTTCCCTGCAATTATCGTGCCTGCTGGACATGATAGCAGTGGGTGCCTATTGGCCTTTAATTTGGGGGACTGAAGGGCTCGGAGCCCAAGTTAATTGAAATCGCATATGGCTTTAAGCAAGCTACCAAGATTAGGAAGCCTCCTTCATTCAAACCTTGAAAATTACTTTCTACTACGGCCCTTCACCTATTTTCTGTTTGCTACTTATGAAATTATGCATGAAAAATTATGTTTCTCTCTTCTTCAGTTTTCAGAATTTTCATTGATTAAAATTTCTAAACAACAATTTATTTTTTTTATATATCTTTATAACCGATCTATAGGATTAAAGTTGATATACACATTATATATATCTGTATATATATATATATATATATATATATATATATCTATCTTAGATTAAAAAAACAATATTATTTTGATTTTTAATCTTCAACGTATATTCGATCTTCTTTCTTTCTTTTTTGATATGAAATATAAAATTTACGTTTGAAAAAGAACAGAAATTAATATGTAACTGAAACGTATGAACATCAACATGAATGATCACGGTTAAGCATTCGCCTAACATATTGAGCATCGTCACGAAAAGGTTCGATGGCCGACTCACAGTCCACCTAGAGGTTTTGTTCTTCAAAAAGAAACAGTCTATTATTTCTTCCCTGGTGTACCACGCTTCTTGTTGAAGAAAAAGTATGTTGGCAGGATGACAAAAGTCATGGACCCATATCCTTCATGACAAAGTGTTTAATTGGTCCCAGCGACTGCACAGAAAATAGGATTTGCTTTAACATATGCCCCTCACCATAGGCAGCAAATTTAACATTACCCTTTTAGAAGTTAATGGTCTAGCTGATCAATTGAAAAATAAGCAGTGATACGCTGATCATATTTCAGTAACAGTGGCTCTTTGCTGGGTTGAATCTCTGTTTGTTGTTGTTCTGATGTATATAAGTTGCTGGCTTTAGACGTCTTTGGGGCAGTGATTTTTTGTGTAAAACCACACAGCTCGTGTACGTAGATGGGGACAATGCAAGATGATGCTTAAGTTGTTCTGGTGTTATTACCATTCATGTATTTTTGATATGACAATTTGCGTATTCGTGTTTTATTCATATCGTGTAAATATAATATATTAACAGTTATATGAGTAAATACGAATATGATATAATTAATTAATCATGTTAAAATTTTAAATACGTATATGAATATGTTTAATAAACGTGCAATACGACACGATACGATTAACATCTTATTAAGCATGTCGAGTTAAATTTTATATGACACGACATAATTAATACGATTAAAGTTTATATGATTTATGATATGTTTACATAATTGATACAGTTAACATGATTAAATTAAAATATGTACGAGAAAAATATGATTATATTATTCAAATTTACAACAAAAAATTATAAATATCATAATATTTACCAAATATAATAAAATTTAATATCAATAAATCTTAATCATTACAAAAATATTTGTATTTGTATGAATAAATAAATTCTTACTAAATGTGTCTATATGACAAGTAAATACGAATAAATAAATAGATAATAAATGAGTTATAGGTTATACGGGTACAAGATAACATGATTAACTAATCGTGTCTTAAACAAGTTAAGTGAATTTGACATGGTTAAAACAATTTATTCGTATCTTAATCATGTTGACACGATTAATACATGAAATACGATTAATTTAAATTCAAACTTAATTAAACTCGAGTCATGTTGTTGTGTCATATATAAAATTGTTAAATCTAGTCTACTCACAAGAGATAATGCATCTTAGGGTCCGGCACTCCGTGAAAAAAATTTACTATATTAAGCGATATGATCGCCAGCCAAACTGTTTTTGTATTGTTCCAAGCTAGGGCTCTGATTTAAAAAGCCATTATACTTTCTCTGCGGTGAAGACTCTAGTATTTCACCAAAAAGAAAAAGAAAAAAAAAACTTGTATTCCAATTTAATTTGTGTACTGACCCAAAGCCGTAGGCTGCCAAACTAACAGATCTTCCTCATTGGCATTCATCAAAAGTAATGTCTTGGATCAACATATTTCTCCTTCTACTACCCTTCAAATTTGACTATTATCCTTTTGTGCCCAAATTAATTAAGAATAATTAACTTAATTTTATTGGATGAACCAAAAAAAATTGAATGTTGAAACTCTTCAACGTTAAATTTTTAGGATAGAATATTAGATTTGCTTTAAAAAATAAAATATAAATAAATTTTGATTGATTTTTTTTTGCCTAAGATATGTATACATATCTAATAAATATGTTTTAAAGATGATATAAAAGCTTTTAGTCAATACTATGTAGGGGTAATATAATCAAAATGTTAAAAAGCTGATATAGTTAACTAATAAAAAATTTTAAACAACTTTGACTTCAATTTTTAGAAAAATAATTGTGATTAAATATAGTAAGAAGGTTCTAATTACTTAAGATTTTCAATTGTTTCAATCCAATATTATTGGTTATTGAACATGTTGCAGGTTGGATCAACCTTACATGCACATAGGTATATACACAATGCCTTTAAAGACATTAATTGGAATAAGTACCATTAAAAAGAAAATGAAAAAGAAAAGAAAAAAGCACCTTTAGATCATTAACATTTCAGTGATTATTTGGTGAATTAGTTAGCTTGTGTTTAATTAGTTGGTAAAATCAATAATTTGAAACTGAAAATTCCTTCATTTTGTTTGGAGATTAACATAAGAAGAAAGAGAGGATTACCTCTTTTGTTTAGTCTAGTCACAGAACAGCAAAAACAAACATATTAACAAACAAACCTCATTGACAGGGAGAAAGACAATGTATTGCTTTCAAAATACATAATCCCATTTAAAATCAAATTTAATATTTTAGTATATTCATGAATGATTCTTCTTTTTTAGGATATGTTATAAGAAAAGAAATATTATATTTCAAAATTATTTGTATATATACAAAAATGAATAACATATAGATAAGAGGTCAATTTTATTTATAATGGAAACCTAATTAGTTATTATAATCTAATTAGCTAACTAAGCAACTAAAAATATTATATTATAACTGTATCATTAAATTTGTACAAAAATTTTGACAAAATGTTTGTATGTATATATATGAACTATGTGTAAATCTATGTCTAAACTAATTTAAAAAAAAAAAAGTTTACCTCTTTGAGTGCTATAAACTTGATAGCAAATTTTTTAGTTTTACCTGCTCAACACTCAAAATTCCAAGCTCTAGACGACACACGTATTGTCTCTATACCTCAAAAACTTGCTAAAGATCCAAATTAAACAGTATAAGGAAATTCACCGGAAATGGACGGCAAAGGCCCTGAGGGTTGAACTGGTCATACATGCAGTATAAGGTTCGAGGACAGCTGCACTGTGAAGATTCCTTCATGAAAAGGAGAATTAGATAATTGATTATAGGACTGTTCCCAAGTGCTTGTGCGTTTTCTCAGATGACTTTGTTTATTTCGCCAAATGTAATTGGTCCAAGGAAGTGGTCACGACTCGCAACCTACCTAGATTACAAATGAAAAATGGAGTTTTCTTGAGTTAAACAATCAGTTAAAGCCCCCAAACGTAATCCATTTATAGGATAGGGAATTTCTAATCTAATTCAAGCTCAAAACTGAAGTCTAAAAGTTAGCAAGTTGTCTCAGTGAGTCAAATTCCCTCCATTACAGCTTAACCATGGCCGCCAATTCTTCTCTAAGGAGCTCTTCCGTCTTATTCCTCATCATTCTGATTCTTTCACCAATATCATCATCCGGGTTTTCCACCAGTACAACGACACACTACTCATTCTCAATCAAAGAAGCGACAATAAAAGATATAAAACTAGCTGTCCAGAGAAACGAACTCACCTCAAGGCAACTTGTTGAGTTCTATCTCGGAGAAATCGTCAGGCTCAATGTGCTCCTTAAAGGGATCATAGAAGTGAACCCTGATGCTTTGTATCAAGCTGATACTGCAGACAAAGAGCGGAAGTACTATAATGGTTTACTGCCTGACTTGCACGGTATTCCCATTCTGCTCAAGGATAACATTGGTACTAATGATAAGCTGAACACCACGGCCGGTTCCTTTGCATTGCTTGGCTCAGTCGTGCCAAGGGATGCGGGGGTAGTGATGAAATTGAGAAAAGCTGGAGCAATCATTCTGGGTAAAGCTAGCTTGAGTGAGTGGTCTATGTTTAGGTCGTTGACTGCACCCGCTGGCTTTAGTCCAAGAGGTGGGCAGGGTAAGGTGAGTTAAATGAATCATCCACTCCCAAATTATTTCTGCTCTTACGGGTCTTTTGAAATTACCATGTTGACCAGTATGCATGCTCGCATGCGTTCTTGTAGTTGTTCTTTTGAACAGTTATTATCCCCAATCACTAGCTAGTGTGTAAAAAAACAAATGCATCTCCCACGACGTAATAGAGCTTGTTCTGTAATGGCTTGCAGAATCCTTATGTCTTGTCCGCAACTCCTTGTGGGTCAAGTAGTGGATCAGCAATTTCAGTGGCCGCAAACTTGGTAACTGTGTCCTTAGGGACGGAGACTGATGGCTCCATCTTATGTCCTGCCAGTTTTAATTCAGTAGTGGGCCTCAAACCTACAGCTGGTCTCACCAGCCGAGCTGGGGTCATTCCAATTACTCCAAGACAGGACACCATTGGGTTAAGTCGCTCTTTATTACTGTTACTTTGCAATGGCTTTCTTTCTTTCTGATTTGTGCTTTGTGATTAATTCTTCTGTGAGATGTTATTAATGGTCCTAACCTCAACGAAATACCTCTTCCCTATTGGATTCAACAGGCCTATCTGCAGGACAGTGTCGGATGCTGTTTATGTTCTTGATGCCATTGTAGGCTTCGACTCGAATGACCATGCAACTAGATATGCTTCAGCTTACATTCCTCCTGGTGGCTATAAACAATTCCTTAATAGCTATGGGCTCAAAGGAAAGAGATTGGGCATAGTGAGAAATCCATTTTTCAAAATTGTTGAAGGATTAGGTTTTGGTCAGACTTTTGAGACCCATTTACAAACACTAAGGTGACACATAAAAAAATTATAACTAACAATTTGTATTCAGGCAGCTGAAATGATCGGCTTAGCCTAATGCCTATTGGTTCAATCTTTTTAATAAAGTACTAACTTTTTGTGAATGCAGGGGAGAAGGTGCTGTTTTGGTAGACAATTTGCAAATAGCCAACATCGATGTTATACTGAATTTCAACTTAAGTGGAGAAGCATTGGCGACCTTAGCTGAGTTCAAATTGTCCTTGAATGCCTACCTTCAAGAGTTGGTGGCTTCCCCAGTGCGATCCTTGGCAGATATCATTGCCTTCAACCTGAAATTCCCCAATTTGGTGGGTATAAGAGCCTGAAATTATGCATATGTACATTAATTATTTCGGGAAACATTCCACAGGATTAATGATCACACTTAATGTTGGTTAATATGGTGGGCTTTGCAGGAACTGACAGATAAAATAGGCCAAGATATCTTTCTGGCAGCCCAGGCCACAAATGGGATTGGCGCTCAAGAGAGGGCAGCATTGTCAAACTTGGAAAATCTGTCGAGAAATGGATTCGAGAAGTTGATGAAAGACTACAAGCTGGATGCATTGGCGACTCCTAGGTCAGATGCTTCTCCTATGTATGCAATTGGAGGGTTCCCAGCAATTATTGTGCCTGCAGGATATGATAGCCAGGGGGTTCCTATTGGCCTTTCCTTTGGGGGACTGAAGGGCTCGGAGCCGAAGCTAATTGAAATCGCATATGGCTTTGAGCAAGCTACCAAGATTAGGAAGCCTCCTTCATTCAAACCTTGAGAATTACTTTCTACTACGGTCCTTTACCTATTGTCTATTTGCTATTCATGAAAATTAAGTATGAAATAAACTATTCGGCATTAATTATTTTTTTTCTCTCTTTTACTTTAATTTTCAGAACTTTCAACGTATGAACATCAACATGAATGATCATGGTTAAGCATTCCCCTAACAAATCGTCACAAAAAGGTGCGATGACTGAAAGTCACAGCCCAGCTAGAGGTTTTGTTCTTCAAAAAGGAACAGTCTATTATTTCTTCCCTCGTGTACCACGCTTCTTGTTAAAGATAAAGAAAAAGAAAAAGTATATTCGCAGGACGACAAAGTCATGGACCCAGATCCTTCGTGACAATGTGTTTCATTGGTCCCAGCCACCACACACGACATAGGATTCGCTTTGCCCCTCACCATGGTCGATTGAATAAGCTAAAGGCCGAAAAGAAGCATGCATTTACACTGCAGCAATCGATTAGTATTTGTTGCTTTCCTACTGCTGGAATAAAATGAGGATAACATGTGCACACCGCAGGAATTGACTAATGGAATCAAATCACTATTATGCTTAATCTTACACGAAACCTTAAGTAGATAAATTTGATAAAGGATGAAAATAAATGGGTCATGTTAAATTTAGTTTTATTTTATATTTAGATTTCTTAATACTATGCTTATTTATACTCAACGAATTAGTTACGAAAATTCATGTTGTCCAAATAAAAAAAATTACTTCTAATTAAAATATTTAATTTTAATTAATAAAATGCATAAAGTATTTTCAAATTCTGATTGGGTTGATCAGTTTATACAAGAATAGTGTACTAATTTATAGTCGAACTTGGGGCTTGAGTACCTCAGAAGCCAGCTTTATTTTCAAGAAATGGAATTGAGAAGCTGAGGAAGGGGATAAGCTAGAAACACTGATTAACTATGAGTGGTGACTTTCCATGTTGATGTTGCTCCTGTTTTTGGAATTATGAGGGTTCACTAGGAATAAGCATATTCCTGGTGGTGCCCTTCTGACATTGACAGTCATTTGTTCTTGCCCTGGTAGTCAAAGAAGCCACGGACTCATTGCTTTTTCCAAATTCAAAATTGTCTCATTGTAATTTGACAACAAATATGTCTTTCAAGATGATAAAAGATTTTGTAGCCTACTGTACTACTTAGCATGCAAATTCAATTGTTTATTGGAAGAAAAAAAGCACCAGAAAAAAGTTTGCATTTTCTTTTCTCCTCCAATGCAAAGGGTCATCATTTGTCTGACCCAACCAAATTAATGCGGATTCACTTTATCACATAAGGGCATGTCCCAGCAATCCTGAGGAACCATATCAAAACCCCAAAAAGCAAAGTTAATGTTCAAACATTAGTTATTTTCACGATGCACTGCATACATATTTGATGATGTTAGAGAAATCTACAATAGGATAAATTTGTTCACACTCCCCATAAAAGTACACTTTCTGATAAGTTAGTAGATGGATGGCAATTATAATTTTTCAGTTCAAATCTTATGATTACATTAATAAAGAAATTATAATTCTGCCAGCTTCTATTTATTTAATGAGAAACTCTGATTCTATGCAGGCTAAAAGAGTTGAGCGAGGGAAACAGGTATCTTCAATTACAGCTATGGCGTCTACCAAATCCTCTCCTCTAAGCTTTCCCCTGTTTTTAACATTGATAATTCTATTTCCTGCAAATTAAGGCAAGGAGATGCAGTTTTGGTAGAAAATTTGGACGAATCTAAGTTCCTGGCTGCTTATAGCGCCGATATAGACTACAAAGCTGTAGCAACGACTGCTGAGTTCAAATTGTCCTTGAATTTTTACCTAAAAGAGCTTGTGGTATCTCCAGTTCGATCCTTGAAAGATATCATTGCATTCAACAATAAATTTTCAGATTTGGTGAGTATTTCAGCAATCAACACATACAGTTATCTTCACTAATGCATTCTTCCCAAATTTGGTATGAGTAAAGCTTACAGTCTTACGTATTTGGTGCTGAGTGGTATGCTTGAGTTTTGGGTCTTGCAGGAAAAAACACAAGGAATATAGGCAACAGCTTTTCCTTGACGCTGAAGCTACGAATAGCATCGGCAAGAAAGAGAAGGACGCAATATTACATTTAGAAAAAATGTGAAGAGATGGAATCGAGAAGTTGATGAGGGAGAACAACTAGACGCGTTGTTGTCACCTTTTCCATCAGCTTCGCCTGGTCTGGCAATAGGTGGATCCAGGAATCATTGTCTTGTCCCCGCAGGATATGATACAATGGGGTGCCTTTTGGCATTTGCTTTGCAGGACTAAAGGGCTCAGAGCCAACGCTGATTGAGATTGCATATGCCTTCGAGCAAGCCACTAAGATTAGGAGGCCCCCTTCGTTCAAGCACTGAAGCCATCACTGATAGATTCAGGCCGTAGGGCCATCCATACGATTTTTGGTTTATTAGATGTTTCATCCTCGTAGCTTTCAGAATTGACCATGTTTAATGGTTGATGTACTCTAAGTTTATGTAGTGTTATATAAATAATCAGGTACTTTCTTTTTTTTTTTTTTGAAAATTAGACTTTCATTGACGTTGGGGCGTAATATTCCGTGGAAGGCAACAAAGTGAAGATTTTATATATAACCTTTGAAATTATATAAAAGTTGATTTTTTAATTTTTTTCAAAAAATACAATTATATATAATTTTTGAAATTGACAATCCAAAGTTATAAATTTTTTATTAGTGATAAAGGTGTTCGAGAGTTGAGTTATTTATTTAGATTTACAAGTTTAGATTGTTTATAATTGGATTTGAAAATGTGATTTTAGGTTGAGTTATACTTGATTTATTTAGATTATTATATTATTAATGTAAATATGTTTTTATTTATATTAATATTAAAATAATAACATAAAAACAAAATTTCAATATTTTGATAATAAAACAAGAGCTTCGCATGAGAATGCAATTATTTATGATTTCTTCTACAGTATAGAAAGCACGTGAGATCCAAATCTAAATTAATTATCTAGATAACTATGTTCTTTCAATTGTGAAGAACCATAAAATCCCAAAATCATACTATCAATTAAGAAACCTAAAAAAATTCTATATATTATATTTTCATTTATTTGGTCTGACTGGGATGGGACAAAAAGAAAAAAGATTAGTATATTTTTCATGTTAAATATAAAAATATATATTTTTTATGCTTTGTATGATTTATTATGTTAAAAATTTCATATCTTATAATAAAATAAATTTTAAATATATAAATATGAATTTTCTATCTGTTGAGTATGTTTTTGAATTGAGAATTCGGATTCGTAATTTATAGATTTATTAAATTCTATTAAAGCTGACATGTGACAAAAAAATCTGCATAGCATCCAGAATTTATTTAAAACCTAAAGATTGACAGCAAATTCTCGTTGTGGCTTTCGCGCATGCCAACACGTTTTCAAGTTTACTGTAGTGGGAGTCGCATGATAATATTTAATTAATAAAAAAAAAGTATTAGAAACCGCACCAAGGCTTTGTGTGGCTCCTATTTGTAGCCTGAGAAATTCATGTGCTATGCAGGCTAAAAGAGTTGGACTCGAGAAAGCTAGATATCTCCCATTACTGCTAAGCTATGGCGCCAAACAAATCTTCTCTACTAAGTGTTTCCCACTTTATACCATTGGTTCTGTTTGTTCAAGCCGCTTTGTCGTCTGGGTCTCATTCCAAAATGAACCATGAATTCTCCATGAAAGAAGCAAGCGTACACGATCTCCAACTTGCTTTTGAAAGAAACCAACTCACCTCAAGGCAACTTGTTGAATTCTACCTAGGAGAAATCCACAGGCTCAACCCTCTCCTTAGAGGGGTCATAGAGATTGACCCGGATGCTCTGTATCAAGCTGATAAGGCTGACAGAGAGCGCAAGGCTAAAGTACCAGGATCACTTGTTGGCCTGCATGGTATTCCTATTCTGCTCAAGGATAACATCGCTACCAAAGATAAGATGAACACCACAGCTGGCTCACTTGCGCTACTAGGCTCCGTCGTCCCTCGGGATGCTGGTGTGGTAACCAAATTGAGGAAATCTGGGGCTATTATTCTGGGAAAGGCTAGCCTGAGTGAGTGGGCTCATTACAGGGACGAATATGCACCCGCTGGCTGGTGTGCCCGGACTGGCCAAGGAAAGGTGAGTAAAGGATACTACACTGACACGAATGAACCTGCAATATTTATCAGATAGAAATGGAAATAAGTTGATATAGAATTTAATTTTCTATGAAAATACAAGATCAGATAAATAGTCTTAAATTATTATGAGTTTTACAGAGCTAAAAACATTCAAATACTGTTTTCTGCAGTTTTGTATTATTGTAAAACTTAATTTGGATTGATTTCCAAATTAACAAGAAATGATTTAAGAAACAAACACAATTTTCTGAACTTGTAAGCAGAATCCCTATAATCTTTCAGCAAATCCGTGCGGGTCAAGTAGTGGATCGGCAATATCAGTAGCGGCAAATATGGCAGCAGTGTCGCTTGGGACTGACACTGCTGGCTCAATTCTATGTCCATCCAGTTTTAACTCAATTGTTGGCATCAAACCCACTGTCGGTCTTACCAGTCGAGCTGGAGTCATCCCTATTAGTCCTAGACAGGATACGGTTGGGTAGGTATTATTCTCTGATTTCTGCCCTTCAGAAAAAAATCCACAATTTCCCTCACTTTTTGATCTCTGCGATAGCTCATAACTAGAGGAAATATTTTTTAATGTGAATAATCACTCTAGCTGTATTCATCCTCAGCGAGAAACAGAGGATTTGTCTATCACATTATAGTTCATTAGTTCTTGTAATTAAGTTTTTATGATCCTTTTTTTCCCTCTTTTTCTTTAAGGAGTAGGGGTTCTCGTATTAAACCTTTTATATAGCTTCTGTAATACACCAAAAATAACAATGGCCTCCTGCTCTGACGAATTGAAGCAGACCCATGTGCAGAACGGTGGCAGATGCTGTATATGTTCTTGATGCCATTGCAGGCATAGATTATAATGATAAAGCAACCATTGAAGCATCCAAGTACATTCCACATGGTGGCTACAAACAATTTCTAAAGCCCTATGGTCTCAAAGGGAAGAGATTGGGCTTATTGAGGAATGTGTTCTTCAGATTCAATAATGGATCTCTTATGTCTGAAGTTTTTGAGAGTCACTTCCCGACTTTAAGGTACCAAAACAAAAAATTTGCAATTGTTAGTTCAAGTTCGAATCATAATTTTAGACACTTTTTGTTACTAATAATTGAAAAACAAATTTTCTTCAAGTAAAGGCAAGGAGGTGCAGTTGTGGTAGAAAATTTGGACACAGACAAGTTTCTGGCTGCATATACCTCATTCCTAGATAATGAAACTATAGCATTGAATGCTGAGTTCAAATTGGCCTTGAATTCTTACCTGAAAGAGCTTGTGGTATCTCCTGTAAGATCCTTGAGAGATGTCATTGCATTCAACAATAAATTTTCAGATTTGGTCAGTATTTCTGCTGGTATTACATACATAGCTACAAAGTTATACCTTAAACTTGGGTAAATAAGTGAGTTTTGCTTGATTTGAATGGAAATGCAGGAAAAAGTCAAGGAATATGGCCAGCATCTTCTCCTTGAAGCTGCAGCTACAAACGGAATCGGGAAAAAAGAGAAGGAAGCATTAACAAATTTAGCAAAAACGTCAAGAGATGGGTTTGAGAAATTAATGAAGAAGAACAAGCTGGACGCGTTGTTAGCTCCTCTCCATCTCGGTTCTCATCTGCTTGCAATTGGTGGTTTTCCAGGAATAAGTGTCCCTGCAGGATATGATACAGACGGGATGCCCTTTGGCATTACCTTTGGAGGACTAAAGGGGTCGGAGCCAACGCTAATAGAGATTGCATATGGATTCGAGCAAGCTACTAAGATTAGGAGGCCTCCTTCATTCAAGCACTAAAAGCAATTGCTGCTATGTTAAGCCCTAAGTCCTCCATTTAAGTTTTGGTTTAATTGAGGTTAAAAATCATATACTTTCCTTTCAATTTCCCTGTCAAGTAAAGATTTAGAAAGGAAAGAAAAATGTGAAAGGTAAGGATGGGAAACCAATATTTTCTTCTGCTTGTTTGGAATGTGTGATAGAAAATGGAAAATAGAGGCAATTATTATTTAATGGTCCGACGCATTTGATCTTGGGGAGACAACTCTTTAATTATTTTTTTTTTCCATTTTTTCCTTATGCCAAGTTACAAGAGGGAATAATAGATCGTTTTCCTCTCTTATTCATACCAAAACTAATTTAATTTTCATAATCATCATAATATTTTGTTTTTGTAATTAGATTCAGACAACAAAATCAAAGTTGACTTTTTTAATTAAAAAACAGTTTTCCTACAGGAATTTTGGAATGTCTTATTCAAAAATCCAACATCGAATTCAACCATTAATTTATTATGAGTGATCAATGAGTGTTAATTTTGAATTTGATTATAGAAATTTAATAATTAAATCTTGTCCAAATTCAATTAAAAATGTTCTATTAAAATCAAAACCCTTTATTTTTCATGTATTCAAAAATGAAAAATACACTAAAATATATTTACTTAATTACTTATAATCCTAAATTAATTAATTTGATTAATTGAAAAAAATTTAAAATCAAAACCAACCAAATTAATTATATTTAATGACACTTATTTTCGAATTAATCAAAAATCAATTAAGAAAATCGTTTTAATACAAGTTATTTGATTAATTCAATTTTAACATAAAGTTGTTCTCTCCCAAACAAGGAGTAATGGTGCAAACAGAGTGTCCATAAGGTTTCAAGGCTGTTACCGTTAGGCTATCACTAGGTAGTGATGGCATGGCCCTGAACATGGGGACAGGGGAGGTAGGACGGATTGGGCGGCCAAGTAACAGTTTCCATATCAAACTGATTTGACTGAATGAGACCGACTTTCTTACTTTAGAATTGAAAATTATGGTACAATATTTATGAGCTATGATTTTCTTACTATATATAACCTTCCAAGTAATAATCCATATAAACTAGGCAAGTTGCGACATTTCCCTATTGCATTCAAGCAAAGTCCTTAAAGCCACATTATATCTAACCAGCGGAGAAAAAGAAAAACCTGGAATATGGAAAGAAGACCGATCATCACTTGGATTTTGATCCTTGGCATCGCCACCTCACCGGTCTATAGCCAGTACTACTCCAAGACGGTGCCATATGATCCCAAGCCAGAGAAAATTACCAATCTCCACTTCTTTTTCCACGACACTCTCAGTGGGAAAGATCCTTCTGCTGTCTTGGTAGCCCGTGCCAACATCAGCAGCGACGACAGCGCACTAGCCCCATTCAGCAGCGTCTTTGCCATAGATGATCCCCTCACCGTAGGTCCTGAGCTGACCTCGGAGGTTATTGGGAATGCTCGAGGGCTCTGGGTGTCATCCGGTAAAGATATACCGACCCTGGTGGCATTCTTTGATTTTGGCTTCACTAAAGGAGAGTTCAATGGAAGCTCCATCAGTGTGTTTTCGAGGAATCCGATTTCGGAGACTGAACGTGAGCTTGCTGTGGTTGGAGGAAGGGGAAAATTCCAGATGGCTAGAGGGGTTGCACAACTTAAGACTTACTTCCTTAATGTGACTAGTGGTGACGCCATTGTTGAGTATAATGTGACTATGGTTCATTACTAAGATGAAGTGCTATTTTAATCTGGAATAAAATTGTAGGTTTTTTTTTTTTTGAAAGAAGGAATAAAATTGTAGTATTATTAGTAATTTGCACACAACTGAGATTTGCTTAATGTATCAAGTTATTCTCTCGAACCAAAGATGCGCAAATGGATTGAGTAACCACTAAGTGTGAATTTTAGCTGTAAATGATATCAATTCTTTTTTTTTAAGGAAAAAAAAATTAAAAGAGGGGGTGGGTGGCCTGGTTGACTTGGCGTTGGAGGTAGGAATTGTTCATTCCTCTCACATTTAGTCACATGAAAGGATTAATAAGGGCAATATGCTGATACAATTTTCCATTACAATGAACCTGGAATTATCAACCCATATGATTCCAATTAGTTTTGTCATAATGCAAAAGTTACAAAACAAGTTAGATATTAATCTCAGTTTCTAAATTACACCTAAATATGTGATTCATTAATTGATATATGATCTCTTATTTAAAAAAAAAATTCGAATCCCCATTCTTTAATTATAAATAAAAAACTCACAATTTCTAAACAATTAATTTTCGGTTCTAATTAAGGCCCCTAACATTGGTTTTATACAAGCAGCAAAGTCAACTCTCATGTCATGTGAAACCCCAATATTACCTCTCTTTTTTTTTTTTTTTTAGAAGCACCAATATTTCGGCATTCATCTCTGAAAAGTCCTCCGGTACTAATTGTCGTGACGTGCGGGTCCGGAAACCCTTCCGCCAGACGCGAACGAAAATTAAAATCGGTGTGGGAGTCGCCACCAATCTTTTTTTTTTATCTAAGGTGTGATTGGTCACCTATTAACCCGATTCTAATCTACGAAGTCCTAAATTAATTTTAGGTCCGTCGAAAGAACGAGAACTGGTCTACATTTTTAGAGATGGGTTCGGGAGTGCGGTTACGCACGGAGAAAGGTTAGCACCTCCGTGGCGCCCGTTCCACGAACGGTACCATTTAATCTTAAGTTATCTTAATATAGTATTTTCTTAATTTAATCCCTACTTTATTAATTAAATTTTTATTAAATTGACAAATTGAGTTTTTTATTTGGTTTTACGTATGCACATGATGCGAGCGTAAAATGATGTCATGACTTGTTTATTTTAAATGATGGAGTCGGTAATTTTTTATTGGAAAATTATTCGAAGACCATCCCAACGCTTTGGTGAAGTCTCGAAATTCTCCTCACCTAGAGATATCCCCGGAAGAACTCGTCTCTACGAGCTCCTCGGGGAAATCCCATCATCGGAATTCCCGCGCCATTTGCAAAATAAGAGTGGCATGCAATGTCAGTATAAAATGATGATATCTACATGCACGCGTTTTATTGTTTTTAGGTGTTTAAAAAATTTTGAAATATTTATTATTTATTTTTATATATATTTTATTTTTTGGTTTTCTATTTAAATCCGTATTTGTTGTTGGCCAATTTTTTTACTTGATTACAAAGCTTATCTAATAAATAATTAATTAATTTTTAAACGATTGGATTAACTTTATTTAGTAATATTTATTAATTCGAATGTAACAAAATTTTCTTACATATATTATTTTTAACAATGACTATTTGACTTAATGGGTTTTGAAATCTAGAGTTCAGATTTATCCCGACGCTTCGGTGAAAATCCGTCTCGAACTTCGTACCCGAAAAACATCCACCCGAAAGAGGCAACTCTTTGCCCCTTTTAGGTGGTAATACTCAAATATTTATTTCAATTATATTATTTATTATTATTTATTTATTTTTCATTTATTATTATTTTTTAATTTTTTAATATTAAATATAAGTATTCATATTATATAAATATTTCTTTCCTAAAAAATAAATGCATTTTAATTAAAATGAGCTAGACCCAACACTAACTAAAACAAATCCAAGCAAAAAGAAAAGGGTTATACCTTGTTGGGCTGCGATTGACCCAATTTGGTGGCCCGCAGGAGCCCAAATCCACTATGCCCGGCCTGCTTCTGGAAGCCCACGAGGTAGGACTCAAAACGCACCGTTTGGTACCTGCAAAGCCACTCAAAACGACGTCGTTTGGCCTGGACCTTCCAACTTCTGCTTGCCCCTCTGAAACGACGCCGTTTTGCTCTTCTTCCTCTAGGTATAAAAACCTATTTTTTAGCTTTTTTTATTCATTTTCCCATTTCTTTTTCTCTCTCTAGCCGATCACTCCCTCTGCCTTCTCTCTAAAACTTTTCCTCTCCCCGCCGGCGTCGGCGTCCTCCCCTCTCTTCTTGTCGACCTCTATCTCTCTTCTCTCTACTCGCCGGCCGATCCCTCTCTTCTCTCCCTTCGACTTCCCCTTTCCTATTTCTCTCTCGCCCGGCGAACCTCTTCGCTTCCTGTCGCCGGCTCCAAACTCTCTCCTTTCTTCTCTTTTTCACCGCCGGTTGAACACCTAGGCAGATCCAACCCCTCTCTTCTCTCCGCCGGCCGATCAAAACTCTTTACCCTTGAACCCTTCCCCTTCTCCTTTCTCAGATCTAACCCCCTTTTCTTTTTTTTCTTTTTGTTTTGTTTTTATTATTATTATTATTATTTTTGTGGCTAGACTCTTTTGCTGGTAGATCTAGGATTTTTTTTTGTTTTTTGTTCTCCTCCTCTTTTTTGCAGGTTGCAGGTGGTTTTTAAGGAGCCGGGTTGTCCAAAAATTTGGACAACCTGGTGATGGGGTTCTGGCACCCCTTGGAGTTGGTGGCTAGAACCCCCATCACACGTAGTGGGTGGGGGAAGGGTACGCCCAGCCATCCTTTTTTTTTTTAATTTTATTATTATTTTTTATATTTTAGTTTGTTTTATTATAATTTAAAATTTTTATTTATTTATTATTTTTCTTTTTCAGGTGTCTACACTAACTGGACCAGGATTTCCTGAGGCAGAACCATCTTAGGTGAGTTTGCATCTTGGCTTAGTTGGATTCCAAGAAATATTGATGATTGATCTGTCTACTATAGTGGCGTGAAAACATTCGGTGGTCTGTTTAATTGCGAGGGTAGATACCATATTAAGGGAATCAAGAATGCCTTCAGACTAAATCTATTATTTCTACTTTTGCAAACAATCCAACATCCACAAGCAAAAGGAGTGTCCAAGGAAAGTTGTTAGGATGGGAATTCTTGGAGGATAGATTAATGATAAACCAATCGGAGAGAAAGAATCAGAACTAAAAAAAGTCACCCAAAAGAATCAGAACTATGTGATATTTTTCATTTCCAAAACAATTGGCAATTGGGAATTTGGAATGCTGTCTCTGCACGCCCTGCGCAAGTCTGTCTTAATTAGTAACAAGCCCGACATAATCCCTTTATCAGTTACCAACCTTATCATTGCTTAACATAAGCACGATTTGCGCTGGGCAAAAAAAATAAAGCACAATTTGCTTTCAATGTCACATAGTTGACTTTCTTTTTTTTAGTTGAAGCTCGACAGACTATAAAAAGTTCTACATTTAACCAAAGGTGGTGATACTACAATACTCTATATAAACCAGGGAACGTGGGAGGTTCATTTAGCCGTAGATTATTCAGAGTAAAGCAATCCCGTTATTTCTAAGGAAATCACCAATGGACAGAAGTTTGATATTGGCCTGGATTTTGGTCCTCTGCACGGCAACGGCTCCATCGGGTTGCAGAGGTTATTACTCCGACAGCGTCCCATATGTTCCCCCGGTAGAGAGAGTAACCCATCTCCACTTCTTTTTACATGACACTATGAGCGGCAAAAACCCTTCTGCAGTGATGGTAGCACGTCCAAACATGACAACCGCCTTCAACAACACACCGACGCCCTTCGGCAGCGTGTTCGTGACGGATGATCCAATGACCGTTGGTCCACACCTAACATCAGAGGTCATTGGAAATGCTCAAGGCCTCTGGGCATCGACTGGCCAAGACGTTCCATCTCTGACAGTGTACATGGATTTTGGGTTTACTCAGGGTAAATTCAATGGTAGCTCTATCAGCGTTTTCTCGAGGAATCCAATTACACAGACGAAGCGTGAGCTTGCGGTGGTCGGAGGGAGAGGAAAGTTCAGGATGGCGACAGGGTTTGCAGAGCTTAAGACTTACTTCGTGAATTTTACGAGTGGTGATGCCATTGTGGAGTATAAAGTGACTGTGATTCATCACTAAGATGACATTTGCCAGTTGTCTTCCATGTTTGTCTAGTCATAGTTTTTGTTTTTTTTTCCTACCAATAAGGTTGGCTCCATGATTGCTATCATGATTTTCAATTGTTTGGGGTTCAGCCCACTTCAGGAAGAGATTATTACCCTTTTATGAGCTGATTCGATCTTTCCTAATAAAATTCACTTTGTTGTGAAAAAGAAATAAAGGTAATCCATAAAATCAATTCTCTCCTTCAAACCTCCGTCGAGATCTCTTAACCTGAATAAAAATTACCAACGCTTTCACATCAATTTCTTCTCTGTTATGTACCCAAAAAACAGTTCCTTTGTTGTTTGTGGTTAGCAAATGCGCAAGGGACAAACTTTGGGTTATGATGTAGCAATTTCTGTATATTTTAGCTTCCTAAATTTTACAAGTAACGAGGCTATTGTTTTCAATTATTTTCCTTTTTAATGTTGTTTTCTTTATAGGTCCTATTTATTGTTGTCACTATTTACAAATAATTCATCAGTTAGGTCAGATGTTTTTCGCCTGTCATTATTTTTTATAAATAAGTATTAAGTACAACTTGAAAACTTGTTATGATTGAACCCTAAAGTCGTGTTGATTCATATATTTTATAAACATAAATATATTTTCAAAATAAAAGAAATTTAGAAAATGTAATCTATCTTTTTAAACCTTATCTTCTTTTTTTTTTTCCTGTTAAGCCAAGCTCATCATTGAAATAGAGTAAAAGCGGTTTGTCAGGGTGCAACATATACTGCCAATTTATGCCAATTCAGCTCATACACCCAATTAAACCCAGCACAAGTTTGAATAATGTTTGTTCAACCCACATATTACATATCATCATAAAGCCGTCCAGATTACAAGACATGGCTCTTGCATCTCAGTTTCATATTTTGCAATCTCCTCTGCACGCATTCAGCTATAGATTGTATCTGCATAACATCCTCTCAATATTTCATTCAAATCAAAGCCATGCAACAAATAAGTTCTCTCCGTTTTGCTACAGTATCTGCATATGAATTGAACTCTCGGTATACATTACAGAAAAACACAGAACCGATGGCTTCCCGGTGAAGATATACTTGCTGGAGAATTTTCCAGTACTGCCATGGTCTTTTGGAGGAATTAAGAATCCTGGTTACTACCAATTTTGTGTCTAGTTTTAATTATCAATTGTTTAAGCCTGCAAAAGGAGAGTTTGTAAATAATTCCAAAGCCACCTTGATCATACATAGCTCCCTATAATAGGGCTCTGCAGTTCCATTTGGTCCTGAGAAAATTCCTAGAATATTTCCAGAGGTATCAAGGAGATTAAATTATCGCATAGGCCATAGCCCAAATTCATTTCACATAGACGTTCCTTTTTCTTTTTTTTTTTTGAAAGGTGTTTTTATTAAGCATAAAGCCCTCATGCCATTTAAAGACTCTAGCTATTTGCTAAAGACTTTTTTGGCATAAATTTCCAGCTTATGCAGAAGAAGGGAGCTGTACATTTGCATTAGGAGCAGCTTCAAGATAGAAGCAGTTCCATGCCTGTTTGAGCTTAACAAAAAGAGCTCGCTATTCTAAGCAAAAGTCTAACCTGATCACTACATGTCCCTTTCAAAGACAACAAAAAAAACAGCCCTTAGACAAGAGGAGACGACAAGGAATGAAGAGAAAAAAAAAACACAAAGGTAACATAGACGTTCTGATCAATCACAATTTCCTTTTTAACAAATGCAGCAATATTCCACACTATTAACAGACCACCGGATTGTCCATTTGATGGCACTATAGTCCAGTCAATATCATCTGTGAACCCCTAGCCTCTGATTCTCAAGTCTCCAATTTGCTCCATTTTTGTTTCTTGTACCAATAGGAGGTTCAGATTGTTGTTGATGATCAACTTCATAAGTTCTCTGCATTTCACCCCATTGTTGATGCCCCTTGCATTATCACCATTACTCCTTACTCTCAAGATTTTCTATCGCCTCCCATTCCTCTTGAAATATATCTTTTTTCCTCTAACAAGACAGTATGGGATTGTGATCTGATAAAGAAAAGGGGAGACACTTTTGAATTAAATTTGGATTGCAATCCAATAATCCAGTTCCTCGAGAAATCTGTGGAGCTTGCTAAAGGAAGGGTCAATTCTGTTATTACACTATGAGAATTACCACCCACCATTGATAAATCAACTAATTCAACTGTGTTGATAAACTCGTTGAATTGTTCCATAGCTCTACCATTATTATGGTTCCCCAGATTCTCACCCAGATCTCTCACAACATTAAAGTCCCCGCCAAGGCACCATCGTATTGTTTTATGGGATATGATCCTGCAGAGTTCATCCCAAAGACACTGCCTATCTCTATCAACATTTCGAGCATCAATGTTTTCCACACCGCTTCTAAAATTCTATTCGTCGACATATCCAAAATAAGCTGGATGAAGGCTTGAAGCAATGAGACTGCAAGCATGATTCAATTCTAAAAACAGAAAGTCATTCCACATGCTAATTAGCCTCTCGGATGCGCTATTAAACCCTGAAAAACAGCCCTTCATGGCTTCGTCTCAGTATTCGGCCACAGTTTAGAATAAAAATTATCCTCAGCCAATTGTTTTTTAGTTTCTTGCAGTAAAACAAATTCAGGCTTAACCCTGTTAATAAGTTTTTTCATAGCTCTCACCTTTCTCCCAATGCCTCTCACGTTCCATGTTAAGAATTTCATAAGTAGAGAAAAGAACATACCCCATAAATGGAATGCAGTGACGTTTTACTGCGTGTTTAGCTCCTGGTCCTGTTCTTCCATCAGCTTAAGAGTATCTACAAAAGACTACCTGCTGCCTTCGTAAACCAACCCCACACGCTGCCCAAGTAGCTTCAGCTTCTCTAAAAATTCTGGCATTTCTCCCCTTGATATCCCCACCCGATTCGACCTCTGTTACCGGGTTGTGTTGCTCCGCTGGCTCACATTAATCGCCTCAAATATTTATTTTCTCAGGTGGTTTCTTCTTCTAATCAGAGAAGGTGTCCTTTTAAAAAGTGACTTTGTTTTTTTGGCCTTCGAACTAAATCTATCATTTCTCCACAAGCAAAAGCTGTTGAAGTAAGGCTTGCTGTGAAGACCGAAGCAAGTCAATGGCAACATGGACAACCATACCTTAGGTGGTTTAGTAACTAGGGGCAGGACAATAACCTTGAAAGCTTAAAATTAAATATTCAAATAAGATTTTTTTTATTAAAATTAAAAAAAATATGTTAAAATTTTTAATTAAATTTATAATTCAATAAATCAACTATCACATAAAATAAAAATAAGATAACATAAACCCTAAATTAAAATAAAAAAATTTACAAAGATTAAAATAATAATACCTAATTGTTGAATGTTTATTGCAAATAACAAATAAAGCTTATAACTTTATGAAGATAACAACATAACAAACTTTTTGCATATTCTTTGGAGAAAAATAAATAAGGAAAAAAAAATAAAAGTAAATATTATAAATTGGATAAAAGTAGATAATTAGTTTTATATATATGAAAAAAAGATTAGAGATCATTAGATACATATTATCATTAATTGATTGAAAATAGAGAAAATAGTTGAGAAAAAAAAGTATTAAAGATCATTAAATATATATTACTATTACTTGATTGAAAATAGGATAAATAGTTGGGAATTAATAGTATTGTAAGAATTACAAAGTGATAAAAAATTTCGATTTATTAAACACATAATTAAGAAAGTGAAAAAATATATTATTTTATTAATTATCTTAACTTTTACATAAAAAATGAGTGAAATAATTGAAAATAAATATGTGAAAGGGAGAGAAAATAAATATTTATTAAGCCTGATAGATAGGTAAATATTTTAATAATTATCTTAATTTTTATATAGTTTTAATATAATTAATTATATTATTATTATAAAATGAAGAAATCTATTAAAAATTTGGAACCTAAAGCCGCGGCTTGGATGGCTTTACCCTTGAGCCGGCACTGTTAGTAACAGATTACTTGTCTAAGTTAACAAAGTCAGTAGGTATGGCTTGGCAATGTAATAGTTAAGTCTTTTGTTTATTGAAGTGTACGAGGTTGACTTTGTAAATCTCGCACTTCACATATATATGAGAAGTAAATGAAAGAAGGCAAGGTAGCCTTATTTTACAGCATCTCTCTGTCTCACACTGCTAGCTTCATGTTTCTGTTTTCTGGTTTTTCATTAATGCTTTAGTATTGATATTCAATGCTGATTTACCAAGCCTTATGTCTTTTAATGCTATAAAACAACAAAAGGAATCTCCAAGGAAAGTTGTTATGATAGCAACTCTTGGAGGATAGATAAATGATAAACCAATCGGAGAGAAGGAATCAAAACTAAACGAAGAATCACCCAAAAAAAGTCCACTTTTCCCTGGTAT
Organism: Theobroma cacao; assembly: GCF_000208745.1. Taxonomy (NCBI): domain Eukaryota; kingdom Viridiplantae; phylum Streptophyta; class Magnoliopsida; order Malvales; family Malvaceae; genus Theobroma; species Theobroma cacao. The sequence continues at coordinate 3,235,861 of NC_030851.1, read as the reverse complement.
TTTTCATTTCGAAAACAATTGGCAATTGGGAATTTGGAATGCTTCTCTGTACGTCCTGCGCAAGTCTGTCTCATTTAGAAAGAAGTCCGATTTAATCCCATTATCAATTACCAACCTTATCAGTGCTTAACATCAAGCACGATTTGCTTTCAATATCACATAGTTGACTTTTTTGTAGATTAAGTTCGACAGACGATAAAAGGTTTTATATTTAACCGAAGGTGGTAACACTATAATGCTCTATATAAACCAGGGAACGTGGGGGGTTCATTTAGCCGTTGATTATTCAGAGTAGAGCAATCCCGTTATTTCTAAGGAAATCACCGATGGACAGAAGTTTGATATTGGCCTGGATTTTGGTCCTCTGCACGGCAACGTCTCCATTGTGTTGCAAAGGCTATTACTCCAACAGCGTCCTTTATGTTCCTCCTGCAAAGAAAGTAACCTATCTCCACTTCTTTTTACATGACACTATGAGCGGTAAAAACCCTTCTGCAGTGATGGTAGCCCGTCCAAACATGACAACCGCCTTCAACAAAGCACCGCCGGCCTTCGGCAGCGTGTTCGCGACGGATGATCCACTCACCGTTGGTCCTGACCTAACATCAGAGGTCATTGGAAATGCTCAAGGCCTCTGGGCGTTGACTGGCCAAAACGTTCCATGTCTGACAGTGTACTGGGATCTTGGGTTTACTCAGGGTAAATTCAATGGTAGCTCTATCAGCGTTTTCTCAAGGAATCCAATTACACAGACGGAGCGTGAGCTAGCGGTGGTCGGAGGGAGAGGAAAGTTCAGGATGGCGACAGGGTTTGCAAAGCTTAAGACTTACTTCGTGAATTTTACGAGTGGTGATGCCATCGTGGAGTATAAAGTGACTGTGATTCATCACTAAGATGACATTTGCCAGTTGTCTTCCATGTTTGTCTAGTAATTTTTTTTTTTTTTTATTTCTACCAATAAGGTTGGCTCCCTGATTGCTTATGGTGGGTTTGCATTTACTACTTACCGGGCGTTGACAGATTGTAGGGACTGAGCTGATTCATATACCATGATGTTCATTTGTTTGGTGTTTAGCCCACTCTAGGGCAGAGATTATTTCCCTTTTATGAGCTGATTTGATCTTTTCTAATAAAATCAATTCTCTCATTGAAAACTGCACTGAGACGTCTTAACATCATTATCAAATCAATTTCTTCTTTGTTATGTATAAAAAATAGTTGTCCTTTTCAATTATTGTGAAAATAAGCCATCGGTAAAACCTGCATGTGATTTCAATTATTGTCCTTTTCAATGTTGTTTTCAACAAATAAGTCATCAGTTAGGTCAGATGGTTTTGTCCCGTCATTGTTAATATAACTAAAGAAGTTGGCAGAATAACGATTTTTCATGCCTCCGCCTGTCTGCACTCTGCAGTCATACACAAGTCAAGAATAAACAGACCTTTTTATAATATTATAAACAAGTATTAAACAAATTGAATACAAGTTAAAAACTTATTGTAATTGAACTCTAAAGTCGTGTTGATTTATACATTTTTATAAGCATTAAAATATACATATATAAATATATATTCAATAGTATAATTTAAGAGACATTCTCAAGTTTTTAAGTCACAATTTTTATTTTGATAGATCTCGTTAGTGTATTTTCCGTGATATATAAAAAGGATGCTTTTAAAAAATATTTTATTTAAATGAAATTAATTCATAAATAACAGAATGGAGAGAAATCAAGAGATACATATTCAATGAATGGAGAACAAAAATCTTGTGCCCTTGTTTAATGCCTCCATCGGTGCCCCTTTCATATTAGAAAGCCACGTGTCCATCGTCTTTTATTTTAAAATGGAAATCCTCTATCCCCTTCCCCATGAACAAAAATCCTCTGCCCCTTCTCCATGCCCCCTCCCCGTGCCCCATATATAAATTTTTGTCATTTGTCTACTTCATGTTTATAGTAATGATTTATCTAATCTCTATATCCAAACAAAGAGTACAATTTATCATTATCAATGCAAAAAATTAAATTAAAAAATTTTCCATCTCATGTTTATCTTTGCATTCTAGTTTCTTCTTTCACATTTTTTCTTTTTCCAACTTAATTACCTTTTCCATATTCAAGTCTTTTTTTGTCCCAAAAAAACAAAAAAACAAAATATTTCTTGATCCATGGAGTCTTGGTCTTCTAACGTTAAGACAAGAGAGAAATAAAGAACAAATAATGACCTAAAAGAAGAAAAAATAAAAAGATGAATGATGAGATGAAAAGTTTTTAATTTTATTTTTTTTCATTGATAATGATTAATTTTACACTTTGTTTATAAATAAAGATAACATAATATTAGATAAGTTATTATTATAAGTATAAAGTAGACACAAGACAAAAATTTATACCTAAGGCATGTAAGGGAGCACAAATTAACAAGGGTTAGAGGATTTTTGTTCCAATTTTCTGGGTCTTTTTCATTTCCAAAAACAATTGACAATCGGGGAATAATTTGGAATGCTGACTCTACACGCCCTGCACAAGTCTGTCTTAGTTAGTAAGAAGCCCGACTCAATCCCATCATCAGTTACCAACCTTACCATTGCTTAACATTAAGCACGATTTGCTTTCAATATCACATAGTTGACTTGTTTTTCGTTTAAGCTCGACAGAGCATAAAAAGTTTTATATACAACCGAATGAGGGAATAGTATAATAATCTATGTAAACCAGGGAACGTGGGGGGTTCATTAGCCGTAGAATAATCAGAGTAGAGCAATCCCGTTAGTTCTAAGAAATCACCAATGGACAGAAGTTTGATAGTGGTCTGGATTTTGGTCCTCTGCACGGCGATGACTCCACGGTGTTGCCAAGGTTATTACTCCGACAGCGTCCCTTATGTTTCCCGGGCAGAGAAAGTAACCTATCTCCACTTCTTTTTACAAGACACTATCAGCGGCAAAAACCCTTCTGCAGTGATGGTAGCCCGTCCAAACATGACAACCGCCTTCAACGACAGACTGGGGCTCTTCGGCAGCGTGTTCGCCAGGAATGATCCACTTACCGTTGGTCCTGACCTAACATCAGAGGTCATTGGAAATGCTCAAGGCCTCTCGGTGTCGACTGGCCAAGACGTTTTATCTCTGACCGTGTACTTGGATTTTGGGTTTACTAAGGGTGAATTCAATGGTAGCTCTATCAGTATTTTCTCAAGGAATCCAATTACACTGACGGAGCGTGAGCTAGCGGTGGTCGGAGGGAGAGGAAAGTTCAGGATGGCGACAGGGTTTGCAAAGCTTAAGACTTACTTCGTGAATTTTACGAGTGGTGATGCCATTGTGGAGTATAAAGTGACTGTGATTCATCACTAAGATGACATTTTGCCAGTTCTCTTCTATGTTTGTCTAGTTTTTGGTTTTTTTCCTACCAATAAAGTTGGCTCCTGGCCTGACTACTCACCGGGCGTTGACAGACAGTAGGGACTGAGCTGATTGATATATCATGATCTTCAATTGTTTTGGATTTAACCCGCTTTAGGGCAGAGATTATTCCCAGTTTGATCCTTCCTAAAAAATTCTCTTTGTTGTGAAAAAGAAATAAAGGTAATCTATAATATCAATTCTCTCCTTGAAAGTTGAAACCTCCACTGAGATCTCTTAACATGAATAAAAATTGCCAACATTTTCATATCAATTCTTCTCTGTTATATACCCAAAAAAAAAAAAATTCTTCTTTGTTGTCTGTGGTTAGCAAATGCGAAAGGGACAAACTTTGGATTATTACTTGGCAGTTTCTATATAGTTTAGCTTCATAAATTATATTTTTTATAGTAATTTTTTATTTACAAGTAACAGGCTGTAACAGATAAAGACTAGAGATAAAATCAACCCAAAACCTAGCACGACTCCACATCACAATCACGAATGTCAACTTTAATTCGAATGAATTTCTTGCTTAAATTAAGCTCCATTATTGTTTCCCATTCGTCAAAGAGAGAGACAAGCAAACTTAAATGGAATTAAAAATTATATATATATATATATATATTATATGTCCAATAGTATAATTTAAGAAATATTCTCAAGTTTATCCGTGATATGTAAGAATAGAGTATCAAAAAATAATAGAAAAATATTTACGAATTTAACTTCTATATGTATCAAAGCATTCATTTAAATGAAATTTAAATGTGTGATTAAATAATAGAAAAAATAAGAATATTTTTGTCGTAATAAAAAAATTAATGGAGAAAAGTTTATAAGAAAAGAAAGGAGAGAAATCAAGAGATAGCAGACCCACAGAATGTATTACATGTCATCTGAATTGATTGTACATTCAATAGAATGTATTGGAGTCAAAGTCCAAAAAATTATCAAAATTTTTATCATTGAAAATATGTAGTTTTTTATAAATGTTTGAATGGGTCCATTTGCCGCCATTCAACATAATGCAGCGCTGCCCATGCTGGCTAAGGTGGGCAGGGGGCTGCACCGCGTACAAACGCTTTTGTTTTCTTCAAAAGAAAGCCTAACGAATATAAAGAATTCTACTATATTATTTGACCAAAGGGGGTAATTCTATGATCTATATAAACTAGGGATGGTGAGGGTTGATTAAATAAGCATAATACAGTTCATTCCCATCAATTTGTAATTAAGAGAGAAAGGAGAAAATAGCAATGGAAAGAAGATTGATATTGACATGGGTTCTGGTCCTCTGCACCGCCATGGCGCCTTGCCTAGGTTACTACTCCCATAGCAAGCCATATGTTCCTCCGAGGGAGAAAGTCACCAAACTCCACTTCTTTTTTCACGATTTTATCAGCGGCCAAAACCCCACTGCCATCCTGGTAGCCCGTCCTAACTTTACCACCGCCTTCAACGACACACCGATCCCATTCGGTAGCGTTTATGCCACCGATGATCCCATCACCGTGGGTCCTAACCTGACGTCAGGAGTCATTGGGAATGCTCGAGGCCTCTGGACTTCCACCGGCCAAGACGTGTTGACTTTGGTGGTTTACTGGGATATTGGGTTCACTCAGGGTAAATTCAATGGGAGCTCCATCAGCGTGTTCTCAAGGAATCCTATTACGCAGACGGAGCGTGAGCTTTCCATTGTCGGAGGCAGAGGAAAGTTCAGGATGGCCAAAGGGTTTGCACAGCTTAGGACTCACTTCGCTGATTTCTCGACTGGTGATGCCGTTGTGGAGTGTAATGCTACTGTGATTCATCACTGAGATTCGGTTTTTGTGAGTGTAATGCCCTGTCTTGTGCTGGTCTATTCTCTTATCTTGTATTCATTGCTTATTTCTTGTACTTTATTCTAATATAATTCATTTCGCTGTTAAGTAAAAACAAAAATTCTTGTCCGTCTTCCAACAGAAAGAACAAGACTCTCCGCAGTTAAACAATGACAGGAATCCTGATCATTTAATCATATTTATCACAAGTAAGTTATTGTTCTTCAAAATAAAATAAAGAATGGAGTCAATGGACGCAAAGCACCATTCACATGAAGGTTGACCAGTTTAATTAAATAAGATTTACAAGGATTTGGGGCACCAACCAGTTGTAACAGATAAATTAAATTTCTTCCTTATAAAGCTCCATCACTGCTAAAAATTTTTTTATCACCGCCCATCAACAACAGGGAGAGAGAGAATCGATTTAAATTTCAAAACTCAACAAATTAAACAACGAATTGAATTAAAATAAAACAATATGATGGGTAGTATATCTTGCTTCGTTAAATTATAATCATTGGCTAATGAATGGCTATTAAGATACATGAAAGTGTTATTATACCCTTACAATAAGCATGGTAGTGCAATCCCGTTATTTCTAAGGCAGAGGAGAAAAAAACAGAGTGGAAAGAAGATTGATATTGACTTGGCTTCTGATCCTCTGCACTGCCAAGGCGCCAGCATGTTGCCAATGTTACTACTCCCAGGCCGAGCCATATATTCCTGCTGTGAAGAAAGTTACCTAACTCCACTTCTTTTTACATGACACTGTCAGCTGCAAAAACCCTTCTGCTGTCATGGTAGCCCGTCCCAGCATTACAACCGCTTTCAACAACACACCGGCACCATTCGGAAGCGTTTTTGCCACTGACGATTCCTTCACCATTGGTCCTGACCCGAAGTCAGAGGTAATCGGAATGCTCGAGGCCTCTGGGTGTCAGCCGGCCGAGATATGCTGAGCCTGGTGATGTACATGGATTTTGTGTTTACTCAGGGTGAGTTCAATGGGAGCTATATCGGAATGTTCTCGAGGAATCCAATTACACAGGGGGAGCGTGAAGTTGTGGTGGTCGGAGGGAGAGGAAAGTTCCGGATGGCCAAAGGGTTTTTTCACTGCTTAAGACTTACTCTGCAAATTTTACCACTGGCGATGCCATTGTGGAGTGTAATGTGACCGTCATCCATTACTAAGATAACATTGCGTGAGTTCCCTTTGGTATGCTTCACAAACTGTTTGATTTTTCTCGCAACATGGATTGCAATAAGATTGCAGGGACTAAGCTGAATCACCTATCTTGATTTTCAATTATTTATGGTTAGCAGAGATTGTTCCCCTGTCATGAACTGATATAATCTCTTGTATTTTATTGTAAAAAAAAAGGGGAAAAAAACTCTTGTCCTTGTCACTTGATGCACTTATTTGTAATAAAGTCTCTTTGCTATTAAGACAAAACAATTAGAAGACTTTCTATATGAGTAATAAAATACTTGAAAGACAAGGAACATCGGATGAAGAACCAGAACATCGGATTGAAAGACAAGGAAAGATACAAGAGAGAATTGAAAGAGTACAAAGAGCGACTGAAGATCGGGCAGGATGTGGAAGTTGAGAGACCAGACTTCTAGACCTTAAAGAAGAGGAAATCAGCATTAACCAAAGAACACAGAGCAGATCTTTGCGACTTCTAAATTTATGTAGGTAAGAACTACAATTTTGGGGAAGTCTTACAAAAAAAAAAAACTTTCAGCTTCTTATAGATGTGTTTACTCTAATGATCTTTCTTGAATATGAAAATATTCATTTTACTACTTCTAAATTTGGCATGGTCCATTGCCAAATGGGATTAAGGATTTATTTTCTTTATTTCATGCTAGATTTCTCATTGTCTTTTGTCTGGCAAAAAAAAAATACTTGAAAAATTAATAAACTTCTCAATTAAAAAATTGATAAATTAAATTTAAAATTCAAAAAAATCAAAAGCAATGATTTTGGTAGATTTTATTCAACAAATTATCTATTTAAAAAATTTTCAGTAACTTTAGCATGTTTTAACATCTCACTTAGATAGGAATTTAACTAAGATTTAGTACAAAATTTTCACCATTGAATGAATTTTTCCATAAATATCAGTAGTAATATTTGTTACCCATTGTTGTCAAAATATATACATGCATTATTAATTTTAAGGTCCCATCTGACTTCTTGTCTTTGGCAAAATAAGGTTATATTCCTATAGTACCCCTAACAAGTAATTAACCAGATGAGTTGATTATGTAGCAATCTTAAAAAATAAATAAATAAATAAACCCAGATGAGTTGATTATAGAAATACATAAACTAGACAGTCCAGGTTCTTGATTCCATTCTTACAAACAACTAGCACAGTAGAACCAATGGACAAAACTTTGATATTGAGTTGGATTTTGCTCCTCTGCATCCCCACGGCCGCAGTGTATAGCCAATACTACGCCGAGACCATGCCATGTGTTCCCAAGGAGAAGCAAGTTACCAATCTCCACTTCTTTTTCCATGGCACCATCGGCGGCAACAACCCTACAGCGGTACCGGTGGCCCGTGCTAACATCACGAGCACCAGCAACAGCATAGTTGTCGACGATGCACCCCTCACTGTTGGTCCTGAACCAACCTCAGAGGTCGTTGGGAATGCTCAAGGACTCGAGGTATTTGCCGGCCGAGATACGACAACCGTGGTGGTGTACTTGGATTTTGGGTTCACTAAGGGCCAGTTCGACGGTAGCTCTATCAGCTTGTTTTCGAGGAACCCAGTGACACAGAAGGAGCGTGAGCTTGCAGTGGTCGGAGGGAGAGGAAAGTTCAGGATGGCTAAAGGGTTTGCGCTGCTTAGAACTTACTCTCTGGGTAAGATCACTTTCATTGTTGAGTATAATGTGACTGTGATTCATTACTAGGATGATACTTGAGAGATGATTCTCTTCTATGCTTGAAGCGATTGGTTTTAGTTAATAATTTACTCCCATCATCATAAATCATGAATTTCCGCTGCTTTGTAATGTTCATTCAGTTGAATTTTATAATTTAATCACAGAGAGTTTCCCTAGCTTCCGATTTATTTCGGACATTAGTTGTAAAACTCATTAGCCTCGGTGATCTAATTTCCTCTGGACAGAGGAGAAACAGGATCAAATTATGATGAACTAACAAATTCAAACTTAATCCCCCAACCATGATTTTTTGACTTGGAGTCCTGTTGACAGGATGGGGATTAACAAACATGAACTAAATTAAGCATGTTTTGGCATTTACTATATCCTAATTATGATGTGATGAGATTCGCATTTATACAAGTACTCCTATTTAAAAGTCATACGCAAACTAATTACATCAATCCTCTCTTACGTGTAATCAAGATTTCTTTTCCTTCTATTATTCAGGAGAAGTCAACTCAATGCCTAAAGTATTTTGGGCGATAAATTATTTCGTTTCTGGTTATGCCGAGGGAGTCTTGGTCCATCTTACATATAGCATCAATCCTTAGGGGAAAATTCTTCGGAGTATAGAGTGTTTTTCTGTTTTTGTTCTTTCTTTATCTTTTACTAAATGAAGTAATCCACTAGTACAATCTACATTTGACACAAAGAAGACTACAAGGGGCAATCTATATGTACTTTCATACAACGAACAAAGCAGAGCCAATGGGAAGAACATTGATGTTGGCTTGGATTCTGGTCCTCTGCCTCTGGCAGGTCCTACCATGTGTTCCCAAAGTCGAGAAAGTCACCAATCTCCACTTCTTTTTGCATGAGACTACCGGCGGCGAAGACCCTACAGCAGTCATGGTAGCCCGGCCTGACATCACAAACAACGACAATAGTTCACCAGTGCCATTTGGCAGCGTAGTTGCTATTGATGATCCCCTCACCGTTGGTCCCGAGTATAATTCAGAGGTCATTGGGAATGCTCAGGGACTTGGGGTCTCGGCCAGCAAAGATACAACGACGGTGGTGTTGTACTTGGATTTCGGATTTACTAAGGGTAAGTTGAACGGCAGCTCTATAAGCATATTTTCGAGGAATCCGGTGATAGAGAAGGAACGTGAGCTTTCAGTGGTCGGAGGGAGAGGAAAATTCAAGATGGCAAAAGGGTTTGCACTGCTTAAAACTTACTTTCTGAATGAGACCAATGTCATTGTTGAGTACAACGTGACTGTGATGCATTACTAAGATGACATTTGAGAGTTAATTCTCTTGCCTGGTTGTATGGTTGACAAGTTTGAGAATTTTCTCTCGCTGAGGTTTCATCCCGATTGCTTTCCTGCAGGTTTGCATTATTAAGCACTGTATTTTTTTGGTGAAATGTTGTTCTGTAGAGTCAACTATCCTTGTTTATATTTGGGGGAAAAAACAGAGTTTTATGTAAGAACTCATACAGTACAGCTCCCCTTGATTAATAAATTGTACTAAAAAATTCAACATCTTGATCTGACTTTGGAATTAAAATTTCAGTTTTTACTTATCCAAATAATCAACTGCAAATGCTATCACTTTAAATTGATACATTTAAAAGGCTTTCATTTTCAAGATTGCTCATCCAAGCACAAAGTATGAGATCATCTTGTGTTTGAATTAGTTGTAAATAAAAGGCTTTTAAGAAGTTGCAAAACTAAGTTGAGAAATGCATAATTGTTGCATAATTTTTATTTTTTTTATCTGAAAGATCAATCAATATTAAAATCAAGATGCTAAACTTGACATATGTCATCAATTGGCTAAACTTTAATGTGGGAATAATGTACACATAAATTTACAATATTTAATTTGCTAAAATCTTTTAATATTGCTTGACCAATTCGTGTGGTTGGTATGTTAAACGAGATGTATTAATCTTTAGAGATGTCAATTTCAAATATAGTACTAATTTTTATTCAAATCATTTTCGATGAACCTTGACTTGAATTTAGCTGCAGACACCCTTTTTTTTAATAATATAAAAATAATAATAAATAATAAATAAAATCTAAAATATTTAAAAAAAAAGAAAAAAACAAAAAAAAACAGAGAGGCGTGGTCTCCGTTGTCAAACCGCCTTCAGAGCATTCAATGCTCCCTCGGATAGCTGGATTATTTCCGGTGGATTTTTTTGACTTGAAAGCCACTCATCCGGAATTCATGCTGAGAAGAGTATGATTACTTTTCTGATTGTCCAAATTTGGACAATCAGGTTCTATAAGAACCCTAAAAACTCTGGTTCAAAAGAGGAAAAAGAGGAGATTTTTGAAAAGCAAAGAAACGATCCTGAAAACTGAATCTTTAAAAAAAAAACACAAAAACCATCAACAAAAATCCCTAAATTTTTAGCAACCATTCTACCTTAACCACAATAATAAAAAAAATAAAAAAATATGTATAGAATGAAAAATGAGAGAAGCAGAGTAGCTTAGTTTTAGGATTTTTTCCTTTGGGTTTTTAGGAAAAGATTTTTAGAGGGTTTTGGTGGTTGGATGGCCGATTAAAAGAGGAAAGAAGTTTAGGGAGCTTTGCTGCCGGTTTAAAGGAGAGATTGGAAGCTTAGTTGCTACCAAAGGGAGAAAAAAAGAGGGACCGGTAAGATGAGTGAGAGAGCTGATGAGAGAGCAGAAAAATGGAGTTATTAGAGAGAGGGTGGAATAGGCGGCGGAAGAGAGAAAAGAAAGAGGAAGAAGAACAGAAACAGGTAAAATTCAGCTTGTATAGTTAGAGAAAGGGCTTCCAAACGGCGTCACATTGGCTGGAGAAGGAAGGGCTTTTCCTTTACTCCCAAGTGGTGCTGCAAGAGCAGACTTGTCTTCATTGCACCATACGGTGCGTTTCACGAGGCTTGGGCACTTGGAAGTGGAGCAGACCGGTGCTGCCCCTTGGAGCTAGAGTAAGCTTGTAGTTTACTTGGAAAGATCAATTTTTGGACATTTTGTTGGAGCTCATCAAACCAAAGGTCTTTGGGCTTGTTTTAGCCCGTTAGGTAATGGCCATTTTCCTTATATGTTGATTTGACTTATTCTTGGGTTTGGCAGTTTCTGGTTTGCATGTTTATGATTTTTCCTTTGTTTATAAATTATGCAATAGTTTTCATTTTCTTAATATATTAACACATGTGTTATAAGCACAAGATAGAATTTTGAAATATTATGAGTCATAAAAAAATAGATCAAGTAAGATAATAATAATAAAACATATAACCACATAGAAAGGAATTAAATGAATAGAAGAGAAAATATATCTAATAAGAATAAATTAAGTATATAATAAATAAAAAATATATATGATGTAAATATAATTATTATAAAAAATAAAATGATTATTTTGAGTGATTCGATGATAGAATTTAACTTAAAAAGGTAAAGAGTTTATTTTTTTTAGTGGATTTTTTAAATGCGGAGTTTGAGACAAATTTTTATCGAAGTGTCGAGATAAATCCGAACTCTATACTCCAATATCTATTAATTCAAATAATCATTATTAAAAAATAATATACATTAAAAAAAATAATAAATGGTAATAAATATATGAACAAGGTAATAAGTCATCTTAAATTATTAAATATATTGTTGCATGAATTACGAATCAGCTAAATTAATAAATGCGTTCATATAGAAATTATCATTTTATCTTGTCATCGCATGTCACATTTATTTTGTTAACAGGACGAGAATATCAATGATGAGATATCCATTCGGAATGCAAGAAGTTGTAATTTCGAGTAAATTTTCTTAGGTTAAGATTTCAATTAAGACTCCATCAGTACGATGGGAGGATCTTAATTTGGAATTTCAATGTTTCTAATCTTAAATAAATAAAAACTATACATACTTACTGACCAATTAATCACAATATACAAACAAAAGAAATAAGGAATTAATGGTAACAAGAAATTCGGTAATAATAATAATAATACAAAAAAGAATTGATAATATACATACAAATAAGTAACATTTATGAAATAAAAAAATACTTGGTCTAAAAATATGATTTTGAAAAATTTCATACAGTAAAATAAATAAGCACTTACATGGCAAAGTACATAACGAAATAAAAACGGAACAATAAATAAATATAAGATTTTTAGTCACGATATATATGCTCATAAGAAGAAATAATAAAATATAAAACTAACATTAGAATTACAAGTGCATCACGTATCATGGTTGCACTGTTAAATGTCATGACATATAAATATATTCTGTATACGGGTATAAAATTCGATGATGGGACTTTTTGAGGAAGTTTGCGAAGGTGAATTTCTCCGGTAAACTCCCTAGGTGAGAAGATACTTTCGAATTTCACCAGTATGATGAGAGGGTTTGGAGAAATATCTTTAATAAAAGATTTTTACCCGTATTAGGATTTACATTCATGAAAATACTATTTTTTTACTCGCAAACGATTATCCCGATGATAGGATTTACTCAGTAAACTTGCGAATGTGAGTTTCTCAAATATTTCTCTAGGTGAGAGAATATTCTCAAATCCTACCAGTATAATGGGCGAATTCGAAAAGTACACTCAATAAAAAGTTTTCGTTTGACATTATCTTGATTTTATGTCATGCATTTCACAATTGTATCAGGACACGTTAAACTTGTAAAAATGAAGTAAAATATTCTAACAAAAGATAAATCAAATTAAGGAAACATAAAAATAAAATCAATAGGGAAGGATAATATATGATTAAATGGCACCGTTCGTGGAACGGACGTCATAGGGGTGCTAATCCTTTTTTGTGCGTAACCGTACTTCTGAATCCAACTCTAAATAAAGTACATAGATCAGTTCATTGTTCTTTCGACGAACCTAAAGTCAATTTAGGATTTCGTCAAATAGAATTAATTTAACAAGTGTTCAATCGCACCTAGGTAAAAAAAAATTGATGACGACTCAATCTCTAAATTTTCTCACATCTAACGGCCAAGTTTCAGGACCTGATACGTTACGACATAACCCAGATTAATACGTGCCACCAAATCCAAATGCAGCCAAGGCTTTCCTTTTTCTTTCAATTATTCAGGAGAAAAGCAGAGAGAAGCCAACCCTATATCTCATTTTGGCTTATGCTTAGAGATATAATCTAACCAAAGATGTTGCTTTTTTGTACTTACCTTCTCTAACAAAACTGACCATTGATTTCTTTTAAGGATTATATCACAGCCAGATTTCTTTGCCCTGAATCATCCACATAGTGGCATATATAACCAAATCACCAACTAAGAATTTCAGGAATTCCTAAATTAGTTTTGTCAGAAACGGTAACCAATTAACATCCAGCAGAATGTCTATTTAAGCCATAATTATGATGATAAAAAGCTGTGAAGAAATTAAGATGGAAGGAAAGATGATCTTTGCCTGGGCAATGATGTTCTGCCTCACCGTCGCACCACCAGTCCACAGTGAATACTACTCCAAGACTGTTACGCCTGTTGCAAATGTGGAGAAAAAGACTCATCTCCATTTCTTCCTCCACGACATCCTCAGCGGCCAAAACCCCAGTGCAGTCATGGTAGCCCGTGCTAACCTCACCAAGAAAGACGATTCTCCGACCCCATTCGGCAGCTTGTTTGCAATCGATGATCCTCTCAGAGTAGGGCCTGAACCAACATCGAAGATAATCGGAAACGCACAGGGGCTCTATCTGTCATCCAGTCAAGACGCTAGCAAGTTTACCATAGTTTTGTACGCTGATTTTGCCTTTACGACTGGCAAGTTTAATGGGAGTTCCTTCAGTTTGTTCTCGAGGAATCCGGTAACAGAGGCTGATCGTGAAGTGGCGATCGTGGGTGGGAGAGGTAAGTTCAGGATGGCGAGAGGGTTTGCCAAGATTAAGACCAGTTACTTCAATGCTACAACTGGTGATGCTATTCTCGAATACAGTGTGACTCTTTACCATTACTAAACCAGAATACAAACATCCGATTATGAGGCACAAGGATACTTTTAAGACTGAAAAATCAAAATATTTGATATCTCTTTTGATTATGTGAAGAGATAGGGAATAATGCTAGTAATTCTTAAACTGTCAAATGGTGTATGAAATCTGAAATTATATGATGGAAAATTTGTGCCTATAGAGCTATATGAGAATTGATAGAATTTGTTTACTTATATTTATCATAATGGCCCAATAACCACAAGGCAATAACCCTCCTGAATCGTCAGGTTTGTGAATGCTTTAAGAGGATGATAACTTGGTCTTTGTGAATGGTGACGACTGAATGCAATAAGGGAAATGATCTCATAATATTATCATTTTAAGGAATAACACCTGCTTCTAGCTAGCAATGCTTCAAGGAGGCTCCATGGCACATTCCCAAGCATTTAATTAGTGGAAATGATATTCCTACGTTTGCTAAGCAACATTCTCGTAACAATAAAAGGGAAAGTCACTTATTTTTCCCTTTTTGCTCGAACTACCTCTTTTTCTTCTTCGTCTTCTTAAATATAGTAAATGTATTAAACTTTACACGTTATCTTCTCGATAATCATCTGTCCCCACAATCACTTTTTCGATAATCATATTTCATTGAAATATGGCAATGATAAAATACCAAACATATCTTAATTGAAATGATACATTGCAGTGGTAGAGTACCAAAGTCGATTTAACCTATTTCTAAAAAGATTGAAGACCCAAAAAGAATAGAAAGCCCAATAGCTTATGGACAGAACTTATAAACGCAACTCAACAATTAAGAAATGCCTCTCCCATCAATTTGAAAGACAAAAGATAAAAGAAAGAGGAAGTTCAGTTACTTGAGAATTCAATTGCAAATTCACATTTGGATGGAGGTTTTGATATAATGATTTAACAGTGACCTATATTTGTTAGGAACTAAGAAAAAATAAATTGTCTACTATCCTAGGATATCAAAATGGAATTGATATAAGCTGATCATATGTAGTTCTTTTTTCCCTTTTTTTTGGGTATAGTAATAGGTAGTAATATGGGTTTGATTAACTGTAAATGCCAATTAATTGTCAATAAAAAATTGAAATTTTGATAGCAACATTAATTTAATGCTTTAATTTTGCTGTTTTTGTAAAGCCCTTAATTTCTATTATTCGATGCATAGAAAAGAAAAAGGAATTTTCCTTAATGTTTTCCTTGTCATCCAAACAAAATGAAGAATTTGATTGTCACTAGAACATTTTTGACCTTTGGCTGCAGAAAAAATTGCAGCCATAGGTGAAAAATCTGCTATCTTATGTTAAGGCTGTACTTAGAAAAAATGTAACCGTAGCCATTGTATGGAAAAGTTTAGCTGCACCTTTTTATGAGATTTTGTAACAAAATTATTATACAGCCATATAGTATATGGCTGCAATCCTAATATCTATAGCAGCATATAGAATATGCAGTTAAAAAGTGTATAATAATACCTACAACATTCTAATGTGCAACAAAAAGGTGTAAATTTTGCAAATTTTACAGCAAGCTATAAAGTATAAATCATGCAAATTTTATAAAATTTACAGCAAATATTGATCATCAAAACAATTATTAAGTAAAATTATAATTCTTTGTATAATGTCTACACATTAGATCCAAATTTCCTTACACAAACTATTTAAGCCAAATCTCAAAATAGTTTGCTGGCATGTGGATAGGAATATTTGATACCCTGCAAGTTACAATATTAGATTGCTTCAATCTGGTGGACAATGCTTATTTAAGAAAAAGAAGGAAGAAAATCACAGCAACAAAAGTAAAATAAATTTGGTGGGTACATATTCATATAATCATTTCCCTTTTTTTCATTCCATGACTAATTTACTATGAACAATGACAACTAATTTGCTGTGAATAAAACATGTGAGAGCATCTAAAACAAGATGCTTAAGATCTGATAATTCTTGCACAATTAGACAAAGTTCTAGCCAAGTAACGCCATCAAATTTGTGAAGTGGAGTTTAAATCGCAAAGGTTGGTGGAGAGTGAGAGACTTAAGGCAATTTCCGGAAGAAGAAACCTTTGATATTTAAAGAACCCTAAATCTTGCTCTACAAAAGAGGAATTTTTGAAAGAATTGAATTGGGTTAGGGTTTTGCTTAGGGGAAGACAAACAACCAAAGAATTTGGGATCAGGTGTTAGAAGGAATGGGAGTTTTTTGAGATTTGAATATACATTGAATGGTTTTGTCTCAACATCTTTTTTGCTACATTTGAGGGGATTTTAAATTTTGAGAGAAAGAGAAATTGTAAGACAGACTTGAGAGACCTATTTTTTAGTTAAAATATATATATATATATATATATATATAATAANTGTAAGACAGACTTGAGAGACCTATTTTTATTAAATATATATATATATATATATATATATATAAAAGATTTAGATTTTTTATAAATTAAAAAATAAAAATTATCTAAATCTTAAAACCCAAATACTGTTAATTCTTTAGATGCAAAAAATAAAAGTGCAGTTAAAATTATGTCATTAAAACTCATTTACGTTGTAGTGTGTTGTTCCCTTCATTTTTTTTCTGTTCCTTCAATTTTTTCTTAATATTTTTCTTTCTTCGAGATTTTTCATGAACCAAACAAAACCTAAAGTTTGGAAAGATTCATTTCTCTCTCGATTTCCTAGTCTATATAAAAACAATTTATTAGTTTGATCTAGTTGAATATGTTAAAGAAGGGAAATTTCTAGTATAAATTTTATGTACCTCTATATTCAGCCTCATGCACCCAATCAAATTAGGTAGTTAATTTACTCTCAAAGTCCAATTTGTATGGATAGCCGACCAAGACTACTGAATTCTTGGCTATCTTTAGGCAAAAATGAGACTCTGGAGCTCTTGATTTCAATCCTATAAGTCAGAGATGTGGAGACAACAAAAGATGTAGGTGGCTACGCATTATATTGACCATAACCATTCATTTTGAAAATCATAGAACTTTCCTCAACTACTCATAGCACTATCGCTCATTGGTTGAGCTAAACTCAAATTGCAAACAAGCTAGCAAATGAGCTGTTGGCTTTTCTCCCCATTGAAAGTTTAAATAATTAAGTTCAAGAATGGGGACTGTGAACTTGAGATAACCTCTTTTGATGATAAGATTTAATATTGCTAGTGTCAAAAAGTACTAGTATTATTCTAAATAAATTTTTTGAAAATGTTTATACCGAGAACAGTCTTTTTATATGATCATGGCTGTATAAAAAATTTCAAATGAAAATGAAAATATGTTTTTAAGGTTAATTAATCCGATATATTGATTAATTTCAGAAGCAAGCTTAGGAGACAATTCCATTACTGTATATGGGTCGGAGCCCAACGACAAAAATTAGGACCAGGACCTCCCCAAGGTTAATTATAAGTGTTACCTCTTTCACAACATGTGGCCCCATTAAATAGAGAAGTTAATTCTCTTTCTTGTGTTGTAGTTAACCTGCCTTTGAATCTTTTTCTTCTGGCCTATAAAAGTTCTTGTAAAATGGCAGATTCTTCAAAAGTAAAGTTTCTTTAGCTTCTTCTCCCTTCATTTTCTGCCTGAGAGTTGGGAGATTTGCCTCAAATATTTGATAGAGATCGGCTCAAATCTGTGCCACAGAGAGAGAAAAAGGAAGTGAAGATGGCCAAGTTAGGCGGCATTCTATTGATCATCTCCCTAGCTGCAGCAATGCCATGGGCTCAAAGCTTCCGCGTGCAGAGCTGGGCAGCAAGGGTCGAGGCCAAACAAGAGATGGTGACCAATCTTCAGTTCTACTTCCATGACACAATCAGTGGTAAGAACCCAAGTGCCATAAAGGTGGCTCAAGCCCCTGACACTGAAAAATCTCCTACTCTTTTTGGAGCCATGCTAATGGCAGATGATCCACTGACCGAGTCGCCTGATCCCAACTCCAAGCTGCTCGGCCGGGCCCAAGGGCTTTACGGGTCAGCTGGGCAGACAGAGGTGGGCCTAATCATGGCCATGAGCTTTTGCTTCACAGACGGAAAATACAATGGTAGCTCTATAAGCATTCTCGGCAAAAATTCTGCTTTGACTCCTTTTCGTGAGATGCCCGTTGTCGGTGGAACCGGCATTTTCCGGCTGGCACGTGGATACGCAATCGCAAAAACTCATTGGATGGATATTACAACCGGTGATGCTATAGTTGGCTACAATGTTACCATTGTTCACTATGTTTAACATACATAGATACCTTATTCGCATTTCTTTTGTTTCATTGTAGAGTTACAGTGTTTTGCTCTTGCTTGTTGTACTAAGTAAAATATTACAGTTTATAATTTATGGTAATGTGCTTTTTTAATACGTTACAACATAGTAGTTTGGCAACCTAATCATAGATTTCCGTTTGAAATATCGCTGCTCTGAAGCTGTGGGAGTTCCATTATTAACAAGAAAACATGTTCATTAGGACTTTCCATGCAGTCCAACATTCTGTCTTGCTAGAAGTAAACTACACTTCCTTTCATCACAAATTGCTCCAAAATTGTTCATTATACTTTTCAGATTTCACTGGCCAACGGTTCACACGCAGGAATGCTTATATATATAGTTTGATTAATGAAACTCATGCTTTTCATTTCGGCTACATTATTACCTACTTAAGCTGTTGTCTGCTTTTGTTTTTCTGTTTGCAAATTAGTTTTGCTATTAGAAACATTGACGAAAAGGATATGACCGCAATGATTCATGAATATAAGTCCGACAAGACACCTTAATTTCACTTTGTTTTGCTTATTTGATATCATAATTTAGCCCCTATGTGAAAAGGCTAAGAGTTTCATAATGAAACATCTGATTGTTCATGTTTATTCACTTTAAAGCTATTGTTCATTCTTATTCACTTCAAAGCTATACAAGGTTTATATACAAGTTACGTTGATAAGCATTTTGTTGATATATATAAGTTTTGTTGATAAAACATTTTCAAATATAAAAAAGCTAAGGTTAAAAATGAAATTATCTAATTTATCTAGATTATGTCATTTTTCTAAGATAATAATTTATTTAAATTATGTACAAGATTTCCTTCTACTAATAGAAACATAATCTTTAACACCCTATTACATGTCAGATTAGAGTCAATATAATCATTCAATTCCTCAAAATTAAATTATTAGAACTTGATGTAATTTCCATCAAATACTTAATAAACAGTTTATATTAAAATTTAAGGTTTAAGATATAAAATTTAAAGGGCATAATACTTTGAAAAGTTTCTCAACTATTTAAAAAAAAATTAAATAAAATCTTATTCTTCTATTATATTCAGTCAAGTTCATATATTTTTATTTTTTATTAAATAAATCTTTATAATTAACGATTGATTAACTGTCATTAGTTAAAATACTATTTGCCATTTTATACTCACATGATACTAACGTGGAGAATAAAAATTTTACTTACCGTATCATCATATCACATTAACATGTCACATGATCATCCATTATAATATGTCAACATACTACATAAAATGATAATGGCATTTTGATTAATAATAATTAATTAACTATTAGTCATAAGGTCTTGTTTAGTCTAAAATAAGAATATAAAGACTTAATTAAATATAAAAAATGATTAAAAGTTTATTTAAATTTTTTAAAATAATTTAAGAACTTTTTTAAGTATTTTGTCAATTTAGAGTTAAAATATTTTGTTCATAGCATAAAATTAGACCAGTGACACAAAATTATGAAAAAATATATCAAATGAGACAGTAAGTGTAAGTAGAGGATTTCTATTCACTAATCATAATTTTTATCACTTTTTAACACTCAATTACTCTAGAATTTTACAAAATTTTGGTGCAATTAAAGCACATTTGGAAACTTTTTACGATATTCTGTCTTATTTAACAGATCTGAACACAGTCCAAATTGGAAAGTGAACAAATTAATTAATCAACGGTGAAACCCTTTCATATTAAGATTAGAGAAATTGAAACTAGCTAGTTTTCTGGAGAGCTTTTTTGTTTAAATTTTTGCCATGCTAATTACGTATGGACATTGCATGTGACGAACTGCCTCGCTTGCCTTTTGTCTTGTTCTTCCAATTTAATACTGCATCTTGTGAAACAGCGAAAGAGAATCATAGTAGGTAGTTTCGAGGGAGAAAAAACCAGATGAGCATATTTGGCTGCATCCCCCATGCACAGTACTAGCTCAGTCTCAACACGTTACTTGACCAATCGGATTGGACAATTGACATCAAGAACTGGTACATAAAATACAAACCTATGCCATAAATTATGACATTAACAAATCAAATCAAACAATTAAGTTTAGAATAATGAAAAAGTTGATGATTGCACTGAGAAGGGCAACTTCCAAGTTAGATTTCTCAAGTGTATAAATTAAGAATGACTAGACTTCATTTTTGGTTGCAAAAGGTGAGCAGAAAGCAATGGAAAAGCTTGCTGCTCTAGTGATTTGCTGGTTGGCAATGGTGATGCCAATGGGTCAATGCAGTATTGAAGGGCCCGAGGAAGTTTATAATTGGTTCCATAAGCTTCCTTACGCAGAAGAGAAGGTAAGCAAGCTCCATTTCTACTTTCATGACACGCTTTCAGGGAAGAACCCAACTGCAGTGCGGGTTGCCCAAGCATCCGGCAGTGCTAAATCGCCCACCTTTTTCGGTGTAGTTTTCGTTATTGATGACCCATTAACAGAGGGGCCCGAAGCCACATCCAAAGAGTTGGGTCGGGCTCAAGGATTGTATGGGTCAGATGGGAAAGAAGAAGTGAGTCTACTTATGGCCATGGACTTTGTTTTCACCAGTGGTAAGTACAACGGAAGCTCTCTTACCGTATTGGGCAGGAATCCAGTGTTTCATCCACTCCGAGAGATGCCGATCATAGGCGGCACAGGTGTTTTCCGATTGGCACGTGGGATTGCAACAGTCAAAACACGTTCACTAAACACCACCACTGGTGACGCCATCGCCGAATACCATGTTGTAGTGATTCATTATTAATAATTAATGACGATGGCTTTGCTTTCAAGTTTTTCATTGTTGAGATATGTGTATTTGTGTATTTTTGTATGCAACGGCCAGGGCAGGACGGCAAGAAATCACCTCAAGTATTTGAAATATATATTTATATGATTTTTTTGTACATTAATTCCAAGCAAATTTAGAAAATGTTATGCTTCTATGTCTGTCTTCTTTAACATATGACTAAATAAGAGTATTTTGAATGTGAACAGAAATTTTTTGCTTTAACTTATAGAATTGGAAGCAATGTTTCCGGAGAATCTTCTGTTGAACAAAATCATGAACGAGCACATGTATCATATTCGCCCAACTACAGCTTGGATTTGTCTTGTTACCATCCTCATTTGATCACTCTTATCTGATAATGAAACCAGCGAATAAAGAGATAATGCTACTACTTATTTTTGAGTAAAAAAATTGTGACCACTTTGGTTGCAGACAGGTTGCAAAGACCAATCGGATTGGACAATTCGGATCAAGAACTGCCACCTACCATACCAACCAATGTCCTGGAAAGGAAATTCATTAACAAATATAAATTTAAAGGGGGAAGTCAAAAATGCAAAAGCTGGCATCTCCTGAACAGTTGCTTTCCCAAGTATAAAGAAGGGAGTTCATTTATGGATGTGAAAGGGAAACAAAGAGAAGCAATGGGGAAGGCTAGCTGCTCTAATAATGATTTTCTTGGTAGCCATACCAAAGGGGCATTACAGCATTGAAGGGTCTGCAGAAGTGAATGAATGGCTCCATATGCAAATGGAAAAGGAAACCAAGATATGATAAACTCAGTCCATTGTTTTCATGTCATTTAGTTTTGTTTCTATGAATGTCTTATCATCTAATTTTATCTACATGGGTGTTAATACAAGTGATAAATTATATAATTGACTATGTCAATATCTTTTATCTGAGTCATTTGATATAAAATAATAAGTTGAGAATTCAATAGACACAAATAAAAAAAATACAATTTTATTAGAGATTACGAGCACGAGATACGAAATTCAAACAAGTTTGGTCTAAAAAAAATATGTTATTGAACAAAATTAAAACAAAACCACAAACAAAAAGTCATCAACAAACCCTCACCCAACCCAACATGACCAGTCACAGTATTGATTAAAAAGGATAAAACATTTGTAGTGGAGAAGGTGTAAGACATACATAAAAAATTAGTGTTTGGTGCTTTTTAGGTCTCCATTCGCCAATTAATTATTGTGTAAACAATAGACTAAAAATATTTGTATACAAATACAAATTTGAATTTGTATATACATATAAATAGAAATCTTCTTCCCCACTTAATTTAGTATCAAATGTCTAACCTTATTAATAACTAAAAACCTTAATCTCTAAATCTTAAACCATAAACCATAAATGTTAATGATAAAATAAATAACCTAATGACCAAAATGATGTTAATATAAAAAATTTATTGAACATGTGATACAAAATTATGAAAAATATATCAAATAGAAGCGGAGAACTTTTGTTCTTGTGTGTATATATATTAATATATACACGTACATAAATGAGCAAATTACTTCGTCATACCAATTCTTGGGTTTTGCAAAAATAAATTTAAAAGAAAAATGGGTCAAAAGCAGATGCTTCCAAGTTCCACCTGAAAGGCATTAATGCCAAGTTGCTGAATTTCCTCAAGTATATAAAGCATTGCCTAGACTTCATTTTTGGATGCAAAAGGGGAACAGAGAGAAACTATAATGGAAAAGCTTGCTGCTCTAATGATGATTTTCTTGCTAGCCATGCCAATGGGGCATTGCAGCATTGAAGGGCCCGAGGAAGTGGATGAATGGTTCCATAAGCTTCCTCATGCAAAGGAAAAGGTTACCAAGCTCCATTTCTTCTTTCACGACAGATTTGCTGGAAAGAACGTATCTGCGGTGCGGGTTGCCCATGCGTCCAGCACTGCCAAATCGCCAACTGCATTTGGTCTAGTTTTCATCATGGATGACCCATTAACAGAAGGGCTCAAACCCACGACCAAAGAACTGGGTCGAGCTCAAGGACTGTACGCGTTTTCTGGGCGAGAGGAACTGAGTCTGCTGATGGCCATGAACTTGGTTTTCACAAGCGGTGAGTACAACGGCAGCACTCTTACCGTTTTGGGCAGGAACCCGGCCGTGCCACACCGTGAGATGCCGATCATAGGTGGCTCAGGAGTTTTCCGACTGGCACGTGGAATTGCGTCAGCGCAGTTACGTGAATTCAACACTACCACCGGTAACGCTCTCATCGAGTACAATGTTGTAGTGATTCACTATTAAAGTGATGGTGGCTTAAGCTTGTTCTCGTCTCCATATCAAAAGAATAGGCGACGAGACAATGTTGGCAGATTGATATTTCTTTCTTTTTACTTTTTGGATGCATTTTGTTCTCTTTTTATATGGTTGTGGAATAATAATGTGTGGAGATACCTACGAGACCTTCTAATACTTGGTTAGGCCCGAGACATTATTTTATTTAATTTCAATTCTAAAATAAATTTAAAAATATAAAATATTAATATTTTAATAAGAAATTTTATTTAAATTGACAAATTAGATCGAGCCTAAGTCTTAAAGGTGTTAATCGGACCAAATATAACTTATGAACACCTTTACGTTAAATCAGGGCGAAAAAAAGAGAAAGGTGGGAGATAATTTTATTAAATTATTATAATTTTAATGAATTTTAATACAAAAAAGTTAATAATGTTGAATTTTTATTTCCTTTTTGATATATATATATATATAAGTTTGAATAAACAATGAGAGGTAATTTTCTACTATTCCATAAGCCCATCCTCTATTCCATCTTAGGATTAAAACCAAGACTTTTAAAGTTAGATTCTCATTGAGATGTCCAATCAAGAACTAATGAATTTAAATGTTAATTTTGTTGATTTTTTTATAGAATTTTATTTAAAATTGACCAATAAGCTCTTATACAAAAGAATTTTTTTTAATTAATGCTATTTTATAATTAAAATTTTATTTTTCAATTGCATACTCAATAAGTAAAAATTTTGACGCCATAGATATTGATGCATGATTTTCCAATGAAATATAGGTATTTTAAAAAATTAAACAATTATATATATATATATATATAAAGTATTTACGCCAACACAAAAGATATATGATAATGGTTAACAAATTTTGATTTCTTTAATTTTTCTATCACTTGATTGCATCAATAATTCAATATTGACATGTACTTAAAAATACAAAGAAAATAAAAATAAATTTTTGTTTTAGAAATCAAAATTTATTAGATTCTAATCAAATGAGGGAAACATATTCCCAACATATCATTCATTAGAAAATATATAATATCAAGTGGTGGAATATCATAAAACACATAGTCATCAACTGTATCAAAACCCATGTAGTCGGTTAACGCATTCTCTTTTCTAAAAATAAAAATAAAATTTTGCATATATATTAATTTTAATTTGTTTATAAAAAAAAGGAGTTTATAGTTAAAAGTATCAAATATAAAATATTCAATAAATATAGACAAAAGCATAACCAAGCTAGCATGTATAATTTGTACATAGCTTAAAGCTTCCATAACTGTTGAAACTCACAAGTCACAAGGTAACAGGCTAAACATAGAGCCAAAAAATACGTAGTCAATGATTACTCAACTTCACTGGGATTTCACTTTCGGTTCACAAAGTGGCAGAAAAAGTCCATCTTTAACACAATTTTACTTAATACTATAGCTTCAAAAATCAAAATCATGTGTGAATTATATCACTTTAATTAATGAAAACAAGAGAAGAGTTACATTTTCTTTCCACTCTCTTCAGTGCTTTGCGTGTGTGCATGTCTGTCTCTCTCATGCAAGTAAATAAATATCCTTCTTGAAAATGGATTACAACTCCAAATAGCTATGATGTTCAAGATTTCTCTACATTTTATGAAAATTAATTCTTACCAAAATTTCAAGAAAAGTCTATTATTTGACAGAATAAAGTTCACAATCAATCAACAATAAGGAATTGAATCAATGTTCAAAGTCATCGAAATCAATCAAGGATAAGCAATTAAACCAATCTTCACAATTACAATATTTAGAATTCAATCTAAGAGAATTTTTGTATACTTATCATATACTTTGATATAATCTTATCCTAACTTATCTTGTAATTTGATGTAATCTCATATTAGGTATATCCTCTTATCTAAGAGCCTTGCCATGGATTAGAAATTCAGAGTAAAGGCAAAGCTACAATATCATCCTTAATCACAAATTCAATTCTCTCTTATATTTCTCATATGGTATTAGAGCCTCATTTGTTCTAACGAATCAATTGTTTTTATGTTTTCATAATCCCCTGTCTTCGAATCACCATGGCAACATCCTCCTCTTCACCTGTCATTAGCCCATTAAACTTACCACTTCCAACTTCCCCTCCTGGCGTGCCCAATTCAATTGCTTATCCTTGGTTGAGTTTGATGACTTTGAAAATTGATTCAGCTGGGTAAGTTAATTCTGATGATTTCAAGTAATCTTTATCAATGTGATAAGGATAACTTATATTTCTCATATCCATCTGGATTAGCTAGCTTTGATTTCCCAAACTATACCAATCAAACAAATGTTATAGCTTCAGCATCTGCAATTTTTGTTTTCTAATTATTTTCTATGTAGAGTTTGAGTTCAGACGTACGAAAGCCCTAGATGGTTGTGGAGCAATCATCTTGGTTCTCACTTCTTACCTCTGATTAATATATGCACAGCTGACGTTATTTGGAGATAGCTATTAATACCCAGAACAGTAACACATATATTACCTGGTTCTTACTTCGACATCCAATCTGAAAAGCGATAAAATGAAGAGTCTTAGGTAAAGACCCTTTTCTGCCTGTTGCTTGATCTTCACATCAGCCAACATGCCTTTTCGCTGTGGAATTTTCTGTGAACTCCTGATCACGATTTTGCTCCCTCCCCTGGGGGTTTGCTTAAGGCACGGTTGTTGCAGCGTCAGTAATTTTTCTCTCTTCCATCTTTTTGGATTTTCATCATCGAGGTTTCGATTTGATTCAATGAATTTTGGGTTTGATGGTTTTTGCAGGTAGAGTTCTGCATTTGTTTGACATTTCTGGGATACATACCTGGGATAATCTAGTGTCTGTTTATAACTTGCAGGTGCCAGTATGCAAGGGTTGAATTTTCTCTGGTAAGGTGTTTTGCAGATTGGGTCTTTTGTAATTATTGTTTATGTATACTGCACAGGGCTTTTAGGATGCTCTAATAACAGCATGAGTTCTTCAAGTTAACAGAGAGAATGGAGTTGAAAGGAGTAAATATTAAGGTTCTTGGAAAAGGATCATATGGTGTCGTACATTTTGTGAAAACAAAAATTCCTTCTTCTCAATTTTATGCTGTACAATCTGCTGATGAGGCAATGTCTTCTACACTTAGAAGGAAGAGGAAATCCTTCAACAGTTTATTGATTCCCCCAATATTAGTGTGCAAGATGAAAGAAGCCTCTACAACCTGTTTCTTGAATATGCTTCGGGAGGAAGTCTATTGCATTTGATGAAGAAAGTATGACGGTAAATAAAATACCAGAACGATATGCTAAATGTTATGCACAGATGACACTTGAAGGCCTTGTTGAGATTCACTGAAAAGGATACATCCATTCTGATCCCAAACCAGGTAATATTCTTGGTTTTCCTTCCCAAGATGGTATTGGTTTAGCTGCTTTAAAGATACAAAAGTTTGGCGATATGGTTTTCGAGGTACTGAACCTTATATGTCTCCTGAATCCAACATTGAGAATATCACTGATGCATTGGATGTATGCTCACTGCGTTGCATAATCCTTCAGATGATTAATGGGAGATTGCCATGGGCTTATCGTAATCTAATGGATTTGAGGGACAAATTTTTGTGGGGAGAGTCAGCGAACATCCCAGAAAACATGTCAAGCATGGGTAAGGATTTCTTAATGAAGTGCTTTGCTAGGGATCCAAACCAAAGGTGGACAGCAAGTATGCTATTGCGCCACCCTTAACTTTTCCCAGAGCACACCTCATTTCCGTTTGCAGGAGATTTACCACAATGCAACGCATCCCTTCAAATTTTCAAGAGAAAGAATCATTCCACTTTCCAAAAAGGGTATGAGTTACTCTCAACAGAAAAAAGCAGAGCTCTGGATGCGTTGATCAGGTTGAACCAGCTTGAAGAGGAAACATGACTTATGAAGTTGGGCGTCTAGTGCAAAAGAATCAACATGACGCCTCAAAAGTTGAGATTTCCATGGAGAATTACTCCTCTTCTTCTTGTTTATTATGGTAGAGAACTTGCTTTCCTGGTTTATTTTGTTTACCTTTTCTGGATTTTTCTTAGATTTAAGTTTGCCTTAAGGTTTCATTAACTAAGTATCTTTTTCTTTTAATAGTTTTAACTTCTAACTTGTAACATATTCTTGACTTAGTATTTTCAATATACAGAGTCATTAATTTTTGATACTTATAATGCTTATTCTTTCTAGCTAATTGAGTAACGGACAGGGTGAATATTGCTAAACCCCTTTCAAGTCTAAGGGAGTTGGAGATTTAAACATTGACTTATGATGAGGAGATTAACGTATGTCAATACATTCCCTAATCCGCAGCCTTAAACTCAGTTAAACAGAGATTTTCTGCAATATTCTTCTTTTATCTTCTAGCATGAAACATCAAAGAAATTGCTAACAAATTTGACACATTGATATTGATATAACTCCCTTCTTTTGACAAGTATCTACTTGTGGCTCAGCCCCAACACCATCATGTTTGCCAAAAAACAGAAGTGGTCGGGAATGGAATGAACAGAACTCAAGATGAATCAGTTTTCTGCACTCACAGAAGAAATATAATATAGGCAAGAGGAACGATTGAAAAGAAGCAATTCTTGACCATGGTTTCATGGGAACACAAAAAACCCTTATGCAAAATATCTAACAAGGAAACTACAATCACTATAATCCATGATGATATTGTTGAAATTAGAAAAAAAAAAGTTGGAAACATAAAAGAAATTTCAGCACCTTACTTTCATTCACTCTTGAAGACCACTGGAGATGGCCATATTTAAAAATTTGTCCTATCACCGCATTGGATGCTATTGCACAAATGAAAACCTAATTTTCATCATTGTCCATACTGCATTTGTTGAGGATAATCAAGTAGCTTTTTCAGTAGAGGAAGGAGCGCAATCAAAGCGATCTGAAGCTGTTCTGAGCTGTTTATTCGTATACTGACTTGTCCTGCACCTCTGTTATTCAAATTGGCTCGTGCTATCAAGTTTGTAGACCGTCCAACAGGGACCTGCGACTGTATATTGCATCCAATGGCCAGATCTCCGTGCCAATCCATGACAGAAAGCCCAAGTGTAGACAAAGAGCGACCCAGAGGGTAATCCTTATCCCTCAATTGTGCTTCCAAACTGCCCCCATAAGCAAGATCACCACGACCAGTCATGGCACCCCCAGTCATGACTACCTGGAACCGCTTATTAGCAATCAATTTGTCTTCAACTTTCACTCCAGCTGATAATGCATCCCCTAAGAGTGTAACTGAGATGCCAGCTGTTGCCTTATTCTTCCTGAAATTACTAAACCTTGTCTCACTGCGCAGAGTGTAGGCTAAGTCCTTTCCAACGGTCTGCAAATCAAAACCTAATGAAGTTGCTTTACCTTCCCCATGCTTTAAAGAACTGGCTAGTTCCATTTGGACATTGGCATCCTTTTTGTCCTTCGTAATCTGGCCAGAAAATGATATGGGAATTTTATCTTTAGCTACGAACAACCTTTCTATATTAATACCTTCATAACCAACATCATGATCCCAACCATGAGTATCTAGAACAGGCCTTACAAGCCACGGGTTGGAGTTGTCAAGGTAACGGTACCGATGAGTAGGATTATCAGAATCAAAAGAAGCAGGCAAGGCCAAATCTGGCATGGGAACTGGAACAGAAGAAGCACCACTACTTTCCTCTTCTGCATTTTCATTATACTCACTTGGAAGATCCTTAGCAGCAGCAGCCATTTTCTTCATCATCTTTCGCCGCTTTTTCTCTTCCTTCAGTTGCTTTTTCATAAAAAGTTTTTCCCTATATTCTAACTCATCAAAATATGCCTTTTTCTGAGCTTTAGTAAGCTTTGCTATCTGGGCTTTTGTCAACCGCTTGAAAGGTGGCAACTCATCATATTCTGATTCATCCTCAGAGTCTGAGGATTCATCTAAATCATCATCTAAACCATCCTCATCACCATACTGCTCTTCAGGCAACTTAACTTGCGGCCTTGATTGAAGAAGAGACGAAAGAAGGAAAGGTAAAGGAGGTGTTCTCGTTCGAGTAGCAAAAGGCTTTCCTGGAGGAGTATCTTGCAACTTCAAAAGGGTGTTTGCTTCAGCCAGAATTTTAGATGCAAAAGAGAGTAACAACAAATGAGGCTTCCAAACCTGACCATTTGGCAACACTCTCTGGCCTGCCCTATTTGTCCTACATGCAGAGTGGTTCTCCACTAATGAAACAGGATTCATGAGCCGCATATCCCCAGCAGCCTGACGAATAGCCTGCTGGACAACATGAGAGCGTTGAGTAACAAACATGTCATAACTAGAAGCAGTACCATTTGGACCATCTGGTGGAGCAGAAGCTGCATGAGTCAGAACCACAATTGCATTAAACCATATAGATGGTCCAAAGATCTCAGTGATAGTGCGCAATAGGGGCATATCACCAAAATCCCGGCTTTGCATGTCCAATCTATCAAGGTACAACACAATATCTGGAGGTGTTTTCTTGATGAAATGTTTAACAGAGTGAAGGATCTTCTCATTTTGGCGTTGGTCAGACCAGGAAGGCAGAAGGCCTGGTGTGTCAATCACACGTACCTTAATCCCATGTACGGTACCCACAACATCCTGAACCTTCTTTGTACCTGTCTGGAAAGCATCAGTACCAAACTTAACTTCATCAAATATTGAATTAATAGTGGCACTTTTACCAACTCCCGTCTTCCCAAGCACCATAATTGTACAAGAGAAATCAAGGGGTTCATTTCCAGCTGCCTCAAGCTGCTCTGCCATAGCACTTGCACGGTCAAAGCTGAAGGCACCAACACGGCCCCCATTCCTCCCCCGGAGCTGCTCAGCTAATCCTAGCCTGTACAAAACCTGTGCCACAACAACATTATGGGGAGTCTGCCCAAGCCTATGTGCAAGCCGCAAAAACTTAACTCTAATCAACTGAAGCTTTTCCCGAGTCTCATCACTCTCCTCAGCATCCCCATTAGCAGGGTCTTCAATCTGTTGTGTCTGTGCCTGAGAGACAGTGCCATTTACACGAGGCTGTTGGACCACCCTAGGAGCAGGCTCCAACAACGGAGCAGCACGCCCAAGGCCAGCAGGACGAGAAGGAGGAGCAGCAGAGTTTGTAGATTTTACAGATGAAGACACTGGATCAGGTAAAATTTCACGTTGTCTAATCACAGGGTTGCTTTGCTTCAGCTTCTGATCTGTATCTGCAATCTTTCCAGATCCTTCAGCTTTTTCAGGCAAAGAAGATCCTGGAGCATGTTGCACTTCATGCTCTAAAGTCATTTGGATGCTTTGCTTATCTTCCTGATCTTTCTCCACTTTCTTTTCAGACTCTTCTGTCACACAATGAATATCTTGAACTTGATCCACCATTTCATTAGGGAGCTCATATTGAGAACCATCATGAACCTCTGTTCTCAAATCAGTTTTACCAGCCTCAATCTTCACATTCCTCTCATCTGTAAACTTTTCTGAAGAAGATAAGTTTCCATTTTCAGGTGCAACTGTCCCTTCCACAGATGTACTCAACTCAGACAACATATCTTTCAGTTCATCAATCTCACCGTTATACTTTATACCCCATGCATCTGATGATTCTTTTACTTCTCTATACCTATTATCTTCCATCTCCACATTAGCCAAAGCATTATTTGCTTTTTCACCCTCATCTCCACCATCCCCTGAATTAAGAACAGCTGTGGCACCTTTTACTTCTGTACTCTCTTTTCCCTGATCTCCTTTGTCAAGGTTAGCTGACTTGTCATTCAATGCAACCTCATCATCTTGAAGCTTGACAATCACACCAGCTGAAGTATCAGCAGATTCTCCAACCTTTTGGTCTTCATAATCAGTAGCCAGTGCATCCTCCCTTGATTCCTCAACCTTAACCTCTCGAAGCAAAACCTCCAACTTGGTTTCCATTTTTACATCCTCCCCCACCTCATCAGCTTCCAAAGTTTCCAAACTTTGGTCTGCCAATGTTCC
This sequence comes from Theobroma cacao, assembly GCF_000208745.1. Classification (NCBI taxonomy): domain Eukaryota; kingdom Viridiplantae; phylum Streptophyta; class Magnoliopsida; order Malvales; family Malvaceae; genus Theobroma; species Theobroma cacao. The sequence continues at coordinate 3,204,356 of NC_030851.1, read as the reverse complement.
CTCCAAATATACCTTATCAGAATCTCCATTTACGGGCTTCTCAATTACTGTATCAGACTTCACATTTCCTTCATCCTCATTCCTCAGGACTTCTGTTTCTCCAATACCACTGATTTCAGGTAACTCCTTTCCACCATTCAATTCATCAGTCCCTGCTCCCGTTCCAGTCCCTCCCTCATCAATCTTATCAGACACCACACTACCACCAACACTCCCCCCACCCAACAGTTCCTCCACTTTCTGCTCATCCACTGACACTGCTGCATCCTCCTTAGCACTTGGAACTACATCCTCCTTAGGTCCAACCTCACTCCGAACCACATCCTCCTTAGGTCCAACCTCACTCTGAACCACATCCTCCAGAGGTTCAACTTCACTTGGAACCCCAACAGCCTCTTCAAACGTCTCAGCCTCAAGCTCTGAATTCGAATTCTCCTGAACTTCCTCTGAACCAACGTCACTGATTGTCTCACCATTTCCATTTGCATCAGCAGCTACACTGCCGTCCCCCTGTCCAGATTTTTCTGTCTGCTCCTGCAAACCCTCTTGTGTTCCAATTGCCTCCTCAAAAACCTCTTCTTCTACATCCTTTATTTCAGCGGAACCCCCAACGACCCTCTCCTCCACTTTTTCGTTGGCAACTCTTTCTTCCACAACCTTATCGTCTACAATAACAGAACCATCAACCATTCCTACCCCATTTTCCATTTTTCAGAAATGTTGCTTCAAAAACCTAAATTCACAAAAACCATCAAAAACCCATTTAAACCAACATACCAATAATCAATAAACGATCACCAAAAAAAATCAAAACAATCAATCAAAAAAAATTAACCCACCAAATAAAAACCCCTCCTTCCCTAAAACCCAAACATAAAACCCCAATATTGATCCACCTACCAACAAAAAAAGAGATAGATCTTTCCATTTCCCTAAAATCAAAACATCAGTTTGTTTCCTCAAATAACAGATCCCAAGTCCATATTAAAGGTTCCTTATTAGGGTTTTCTGTAAAGGATTAAAAAAGCAATAGATATACTAATTAATAAACTGATAATAAAATAAAGGTTACCTGGTCTTTTTGATGCTAAAGAGACGTTCAGATAGAGAGAGCAAGAAAAAGGGACCGGGTTTTTGCAGTATAATGAGAGACAGATTAGAGAGAGAAAGGATCTTTGGTTACATGTGCTTTACTTTCCAGTGCTTTCGTACATCTACTACAATTGCTTTGGTCTTTGGCTTAGCAGAAGAAGGAAATATTAAAAAAAGAAGGATACGAGAGTGATCAGCGGACGAAAATGGATGTGTGATTGTGATCAAACGGTGAAGGATGGATCATTGATATCATCGTTGATAGACGCCGAATCGCGGTGACGTGGACATAAAAAAGGGAGAAAATGGCAAAAGGGTAGGGGAGCCTAGGGGTGTTTGACATATCATGTGGAAAGTGTGCCACCTGATCATACCTGAGCTGCGAGTGAGAGAGGACCATTGTGGGCCGTCCAATCTTTCCTGATTGGATCAGTCGATTGTACCTACCCGACTCTCATCAAATTCTTCTTCATCATTAACCCCGACCCATCATAAATAATTTGTTATGAGAGAAAAATATTAATAAAATAAAAAAATAACATACATTTATAAATGAAATAAAAAGTCTATTTATAAACGAATAACTTCTTCATATTATATTTTTTGTATTTGGTCTGTTGCAATATTTAATTTGATTTGAACTTCTTAAATTATAACATAATAAACATTTATACATATATTTATAACATAATTTGTTTTTTTGAAAAGCAATAATAGATCATTTATAATGAAATATCTTATATTACTAGACTCGATTAAAAAAATTTTAAATATTTTATAATCTGATTTGGATAAAATTTCAATAAATAAAATTATTACTTGTTGTAACTTAGGATAGTGATTATATGATATTAATTATAAATAATAATTTTTAATATTAAATTTTAGTTTTATATATTTATTTTTATTTATAAATTATTTATAATTAATGCAATACTTATTAAATTCATTAGTTATTCTAAATATGATTTTAAATTTTAAATTTTTTAGTTAAATTTCATTTATTAATTAAATAATATACATAAAATTTATTTTATTTTTATTTTTTATTTTGGGTTTAGGTTTGGATTTAAATTTTCTATACATATTAATAATTGTGGTGAGTAGGATATGAATACTTAAATTTTAATGAAATTCATTTTCAAATACCGTAAAATTAATTTAAACTATAATAATATTTTATGTTATATTATAATTTCAACTCTTATCCAAACGTTCATTTGTTAGTTAACTGATGTATTTTTTATTTTTATTTATTCTATTTCATACAATTGGTCGGTCATATATGTTTAAAATTACCTTTGAAAAAAACATGTTTAAAATTATTTAATTATAATAGTAATTTCTATTTAGATAAATCTATAAAAAGAATAAAATTCCATTCAAACTTGAAGCTATATGTTGATAGTAATTATATTTAGATAAGTAAGCATCGATTTTTTTTATTTTAGTTGGGTAATAGTACTTTTTGTTATTATTTTGATACACATATCTCAAGATTTTAAAATTATTTATTTTAACTAAATATTATTTTAAAATATAAAAAACTATATATTACTTTTTTAAAGAGGGAAATATGACTTTTTTACTTTTATTCTTATACATCTGCATCTATTTTAATAATATTTATTTCAACTTTATATAGTTTTATCCTTATTCTTATATATTTATGTTAAAATTTAAAAAAAAAGTCTCAGTTTAACATTAATATTTTCATTTTTAATGTAAGGATATTTCTAGCAAATTTGAGAGGATAAAAATTAATTTACATTATGTTTATAAAAAAACTAAATATTGATTTTTTTTTGTTTGTGTAATATGATTTTTTTACTTTTGTTCTTATAAATTTACATCAAGATTTTTAAAAGGCTAGTTTCAACTATTAGTATTTTTATTCTTATCCTCATACATTCTTGTTAAAATTAAAAATATATATTATTATTGTAACATAAATTTTTTAAATATTTTATGTAAGAATTTTTAAGGTTTGAAATAATAAAAATTTCTTAAAATTTTTATAAAAAATATTTAGTATTGATTTTATTTTTAATTTGAGTTTGTTTGACCTTTTACTTTTAATCTTATATATTCGCATCAAAATTTTGACAAAACTAATTTCAATTAGAAGTAATTTTATTTTTATTCTCATACATTTATGTTAAAATTAAAAAATATTATCTTTTTAACATTAATATGTTAAATGTTTTATGTAAAAATTCTTACGAACTAGTTTGAGAAGACACAAATTTCTTACAAATATTTTTAGAAAAACTTAATATTGATTTTGTTTTTCATATTTGTTTGTCGTATATGAGTTTTTACTATTATACTTCTACATTTAAGTCAAGTTATTAAAAAGGTTAGTTTCAACTATAAGCGTTTTATCTTATTCTCCATTTAAGTTAGAATTATTTTTTTTAACATTAACATTTTAAATATTTTATGTAAGAATTTTTCAGAAATACTTTTAAAATATACAAGTATTTTAAAATTAAAAAAAAAACTTAAAATTGAGTTTATTTTTGCTTTTAATTTGTCGAACATGACTTTTTTCCATTACTTTTATACATTTACATCAAAATTTTAAGAATGCGAATTTCAAATATTGGTATTTGCATCCTTATTCTTATACATTTACTTTAAAATTTAAAAAACGTTACTTTTTTAAAAATTAATATTTTAAATATATTATGTATACAAATTCTTTACAGATCATTTTATAAAACTTAATATTGATTTTGTTTTTTTTTTTTTCAGATTGTCATATATGACTTTTTACTTTTATTCTCATACATTTATGCTAATATTTTAAAAATACTAATCTCAACTATTAATATTTTTATTTTTATTTTTATTCTCATACATTTACATTAAAATTTAAAATATTACTTTTAACAATAAAGTTTTTAATTTATTCTGTAAGAAGAGAATACAAATTAATTTAAAATCTTTTACAAAAATAAAACCTAATAATTTGGTTGTGTTCCAACTTTTTGCTTTTATTTTTGTACATGTAGATTAATATTTGAAAAAGGCTTATTTTAACTATACATATTTATTTCGTTATTTCCATGTATTTACATTAAAATTTAAAAATTATTGCATTTTTAACATTTAATTTTGAAATTTTTATATAATAACTCTTGTTAGCTAGTTTTAAGTAGATATATTAAAATTTAAAAATTGTTGCTATTTTAACATTTAAATTTTAAACTGTTATGTAATAACTTTTGTTAGCTAGTTTTAAGTAGATAAAGATTACTTTAAAATCTTGTAAAAAACATATTGATTTTTTATTTTAATTTGTTTAACCTGATTTTTTACTGTTATTATTATATATTTAGGTCAAGATTTTAGGAAAGTTATAGGCATAATATCCAAAAAAAACCTTTAAACTATTTAAAAAAATTTAAATAAGTTTTTATATTTTTCTTACAGTCAGTCAAACCTTTGTACTTTTATTTTGTGTCAAATAAGTTTTTATACTTTTATTTTAAGTCAAATAAACATTTATAACTAATTATTAACTTAGTAAAAATATCATTTATCATTTTATATCGCATGACACTGATATAACATCCTAACATATTATAATTGATGATAACATGACATACTAATTAGGTATGATAACATGACCATGCGACATTTTTCACCCTCTATATTAACATCATATCTCTATTATGTGAATATAAAATAACAAGTAATATTTTGACCAATGAAAATTAGTTAATCATTATTCATAAGGATTTATTTGACTCAAAATAAAAAAATAAAGGTTTGATTGAAAACAATAAAAAAATAAGAACTTATTTGAATTTTTTTGAATAGTTTAGAATCTTATTTGAGCATTATGCCAAAGTTATATTCAATTTTATATTTTTTTTATCTTTATTCTCACACATTTATTTTAAAATTTTTAAAAAATTACTCTTTTAATATTAAATATTTGGACAAGTAAATATTGATTTTTTTTAATTTTTGTTTGGGTATAGTACTTATTACCATTATCAATATTTTAAAAAATGTAATTATAATTTTATGTAATTTTATCATTATTCTCACACATTTATATTTAAATTTTTTAAGAAATTACTTTTTTAACAATATCTTCCTAAACTACCATCAGTTTCTTAGCAGTGGCAAGTTATGTAATAGCTTTTTGGTTTGTGTGTCTTTTAACTTCATGATAACAGAGTTGTCTACTCCACCGGTATATATTACGTTTTATTTCTTGGAAGGATATCGACTCCACCAATATAAAATGTGCTTTATTTCTTGGGAGGGTATGACATGCTTATTTTGGCAATGACCTCAACTTAAGCCGAACTTGATTATGCAATTCTTTCTCTACTATTTTGCATATTCTCAACCTTTATACCAGTAACGAACAATGATGAAATAAATCTCATTACAGACAGTAAAAGAATTTGACAAGAGAGCAATAATTTACTTATTTTTAAGTATGTTGAGACCTTGCGTATTCTTTTAGTGATTTACGTCATTTTGCTTTCAAAATATTTAATTGGTCCACATTGTCTTCTCATGTTGTCTAAAGAAAATTAGACGATTTATATTCTACCATGAAATACCATAATCTTGACATTCTAACCAGTCAACGATTATTTACTCCAAGATTATCATTATAGACGTGGCAATTATTGATTATGCAATTTTTATCACTAATGTTCTACTTGTTCTTTACTGAAATGTTGGTAATGAGTAGTGACTATGTCAATTGTAAAGGATAATGACTTATGTACTTCTCCAAATTAAGTTTATCAATCCCCTTAACTTTTTTTTCACCATTTGCTTGATTCTACTTCCCAAATATGCAACTGGTTTTAAGCTATTTACCACACTGACTAAATTTGTTTTATTTATCTCACCAAGCAAAATATGTGGTCACAAAGCTATTTAGAAAAATACAAAAATAATGTGGGAATGTTGTATGTATTGCTTATAAATTTAATGTTACAAATGACAGAAACTCTTTATATCATGCGACTTTAAGCTATTTACCCCACTTTGAGTGTACCTAAATCGACTTTATTTAACTCACCAAGGAATCACTCACTCGCATTTAGATATCTTCTCGAGCAAAACACAAAGAATAAAGTGTGAATGCGGTATATATTGCTTATGAACTCAATGTTATGTAAAGGAGAGGAAACTCTTTTATTTATAGGGAATGCATGGTTATGATTAAACCCAGTGGCTGGCTCTTGCAATAATTCTAGAACATTATATTATTAGAGTTTTTCGAAGGTTACTTAACGCCTGTAAAAGTGTGCTACTAAGGCAACTTCACATGACCTTCTTATATAGTGTCGTTATATATTAATTTCGAAATAATTCAATAACCATTTATATTCTTCTTGTCAAAAATTAATTTCATTCATTAAGGAACTTGTACACAGAATATTAGTTTTTGTTTAAACTATTACTTTTTGTCATGGTGACTTTGGGTTTTCTTTTATCTATTTTTAGATTATAATTATATGTTGAGCATATATAGAATTTCACATGACACAAAGAACTAAAATTAATAAAGTGTGCATTAACCAAATTTGCATTTACATGTAAAGGTTTGTTTCACGTGCAAAATATATCATATTAACTTAAATATTATTACTTTTTTTACGTTAACGTAAAAATTTTTGAAAATAAAGCAATTCAATAAAAACTTTAACACATTCTCTTTTTTTTTTCTAGTATAAACTTTAACACTTGTTTATTTATCATATAAATACATTATTTATGGAGATCTTTTTAATCAAATTATAATTTTTATTTATCAATTGGATAAATCTCATTAATATTTATAATTAAAAATATTTAAAATGATAATTTAGAAATATAATTAATAAAAATTTAATCAATATTCATGTTTTTGCATCATTCTCTATCAATTGCACTTATGTTTATTAAATCAAGATATGTACGGTGTATTAAAATTTTATTTTTTTATATCGAGTTTCATATCATATTGTAACATATTTCATTATAATATATATCTTAAATAAGATATGTATTTTGAATGTTAATTAATTGATTAAAGATTAAAACATAATAAAATAAGCTATGTATATTTAATAGTACTTTATTGATTAAAAATTCAAAAGGAAAATTCAATTTTTTCCTAGCATTTTTGTTGTCTAAACTCATAAACTACTGTTATATTTTAATCTTTTAGTGTTTGACATTTGGGCTTTGTTGGATTCATAGTCGTTACCAGTACTAGTTATGATAGCCAGACCCATATTGGGGTCTAAGGAGGAAGAAATTAAGATTAACCATTTTTTTAAAATCTCAAACACTTAAAATAGGAAAACTCTTACCATCCAAGAAAGAATTTAAATAATAATCATACAACTTTAATAATCATCATTATATCATATAACTTTCCCACAAGTAAACTGCTTTCTTTTTTAAAAGCAATGGTAGATGTGCTTTAATGTTCAATTGCTTATACATAGGATTTTCCATAGAATGGAATTATTCAAAGTCACCAATTAATGAACCAATTTTGGATTTGATTCAAGGTATCATTAGGAACATGGTTTAAAGTTTTTAGACCAACGCTAGCTATTGGAATTGCTGTTTGCATCTTTGGGTTTACGTAGCTCATCTGATAAGTATTTCATTTGATTCAATAGTGATGCCATCATCAATTAACTATCCGTTCTTAATAAATTAATTATTTGTAACTTATTAAGAACATAAACACATTATATATGAATATCTTTTTAATGAAAGTAGAATTTTTATTTATAAATTGGATAAATTTTATTAATATTTATAATTAAAAATATTTAAAATGACAATTTAAAAAATAATAAACAACACTTTAACTAATATTCGTGAATATATATATTATTATACTATATAAATAGAATTATAAATATAGGATTTGATTATCTATTTAAAAAAATTAAATCATAAAATTTATATTCCTAAGTATAAATTCAAAAATTTGAACGAAGTTTAGATTTGATTTCCAAAGTCTTAGAACTTGTATCCGGTAAGAAATAGAGATCCAAATGGATCAATTCCCACAAAATGGCAAACTCCAAAATTTGCCCGGTAAACACATCCTTCACCGTAATGCCTTGTCGGAGCTAACCTGACATGAAAACAAAAGAATCACTTGTTTCCTCTTCCAATTTCTCACATGGTTTCTCTCTCCAATGCCCTCACTCTCTCCCCCACTTCGTCCAAATCCTAGAAACCGGTTCTCCAAGAAACCCCCTTGTCTGATAAAATCCTTTCTCAATCTCACTTCTCGAGGCCACCTTTCCCAAGCAATCTCTTCTCTCGAGTTGTTAACAAGAAAGGGCATTCGCTTACCTTCTCAAACTCTAGCTTCTCTCTTACAACAATGCGCAAAAACCAAGTCTCTCAAAGAAGGCAAATTTCTACACCTTCATTTAAAACTAACCGGACTCAAAAGCCCCAACACTTTTTTATCCAATCATTTGATCAATATGTATTCTAACTGCGGCGATTATATCGGCGCTCGTAGAGTGTTCGATAAAATGGGTGGTAGAAATTTATATTCTTTTAATAATATGTTATCTGGGTATGCTAAATTGGGCATGATAAAGCCTGCTAGGAAGTTGTTTGATCAAATGCCTGAAAGGGATGTCGTTTCGTGGAATACTATGGTGATTGCTTACGCGCAAAGCGGGTTTTTTGAGGAAGCGCTGAGGTTTTACAAGGAGTTAAGGAATTTGTGTATTGGATACAATGAGTTTAGTTTTGCTGGTGTTTTGACTGTTTGTGTTAAGTTGAGGGAATTGCAGCTTACTAGACAGGTTCATGGGCAGGTTCTCGTTTCTGGGTTTTTGTCAAATTTGGTGATTTCGAGTTCTGTTGTTGATGGTTATGTGAAGTGTGGGATGATGGGGGAGTCTAGGAGGTTGTTTGATGAGATGAAAGTGAAGGATGTTCTTGCTTGGACGACTTTGGTTTCAGGGTATTCTCAATGGGGAGATATGGAATCAGCTAATGATTTGTTCGATAAGATGCCTCAGAAAAATCCTGTTTCTTGGACAGCTTTGATCTCGGGGTATGCTAGAAATGGTATGGGGAATAAGGCGCTTGAATTGTTTACAAGGATGATGGTGTGTCGAGTTAGACCTGATCAGTTTACGTTTAGTAGTTGTCTATGTGCTTGTGCTAGTGTAGCTTCACTTACACATGGTAAACAAATACATGCCTGTTTGATACGAACTAATTTTAGGCCAAACATGATAGTCATCAGTTCTCTCATTGATATGTATTCAAAATGTGGCAGTCTCAAAGCCAGCAAACGGATTTTTGATCTAACGGATAATAAGCAGGATCCTGTACTATGGAACACAATGATTTCTGCGTTGGCACAGCATGGGTATGGTGAAGAGGCAGTGAAAATGTTTGATGACATGGTAAAACAAGGGGTGAAGCCAGATAGGACCACTTTTCTTGTTATTGTCAATGCATGTAGCCACTCTGGTCTTGTTCAGGAAGGAATTAGGTATTTTGAATGCATTTCGTCTAATTATGGCATAATTCCTGATCAACAGCATTATGCATGTTTAATTGATCTCTTGGGTCGAGCTGGTTGTTTCGACCAGTTGATGAACCATCTGGAAAAGATGCCATGTAAGCCTGATAGCCGGGTTTGGAATGCATTACTTGGTGTTTCTAGAATCCATGGAAATATAGAACTGGGAAAAAAAGCAGCTGAGCAACTTATTGAGTTGGAGCCTCAGTCCTCTGCAGCATATGTATTGCTTTCAAGTATATATGGCGCGCTTGGGAAGTGGGAATTGGTTGAGAAGGTGAGACACCTTATGAATAAAAGACAAGTTAGGAAAGAGGTAGCTCTTAGTTGGATAGAACTTGAAAATAAAGTGCACACTTTCACTGTATCAGATACCTTGCACCCTTTGAAAGGAGCAATATACTCAATCTTGGATCAGTTAGCTGGTCAGCTGGATGAAGATGCTTCATTGTTTGAGATTGAAAGTACAAGTTAGCCACTTTCATCTTTGCTGGGATTATTTTCTGGGAGACCTGCAATAATCAGTTTTTCTTTTTTTTTTCTGTCTGTATCATTTATCCTTCAGCCTTTTTGTATTGGAGGCAATTTTAGCATCAAAGGTTTAATTGATTAGATTCTGTAGAGTTGAATCTTTCACAATGACATTCGTATGTCTATTGAGGTTTCATTCCAAATGTCTAGATTGTTCACAACGGGCAAGATGTTATGCTTCCTTGTAAGCAATTGTTTCATCCAAGTGTTAATTGAAAAAAACTTGGTATACTGTCTTTTTCCATGTTGCATTATTTTTTGGCACACGTTTGTTCACAAATGAAGAGATTCTGCTGCATTATTTGGATTTGTTCATAATTGTCAAAGGTCAGATGCAAATACTCTCTTTGCAAAGTTTCAGGCAGCATTGCGTTTCCATACAAATTAAATGGGCCAATTGCAATTCATCCGGTGGACTTAAGATCAAGCGCTTAAACAGAGGCATGGGCTCACTGAGGCTTTCCTTCGTTTCACCTAGTTTTCTACACATTAGATGGTCTACCTTCACTAACTCTCCTCCCGCAAATCTGCAGGCTTGCAGGCACCTCCCTAAATATTCTTTTGAACAGGCATGGGCTCACTGAGTAGTCTTAATCCCAGATACAATTTGTATAACATTTTTATTACTGATTTTCATGTTGCCATATGTATATTCCTGTTGAAGTTGGGCAATGTTGAAGAAGCGGTTCTCTTTTTCTTTTTAACATTGCTGAACGCATTACACTGAGGTTTTCCTTCTTTTTCCCCTGTTGTTTCACACGTTATATAAGCAACTGCCTCATGATTTCTTAAATCTATTATTTATGTGGTAGGGACAAAATGAGGATGAGCTGATGAACATGATAGCAATTCTGTTGTCTATATTAAGTTGATTAGAAACATAACTTATTTACTTTGTTTTATCGAATTCTTGGAATAGTTGATTTCAAATTATCAATGACTGTAGCTTTTGATTTGTCCTGAGGCACCCTGGTTTTGCAAAAATGTATGTTGCTACTTAACCAAATCTGATATCAGGTTGAGTTCTGACAACTAATTATGTTCAGTCACAGTTAAATGGTTCTGCAAAGCAGAGATTCACTGGATGAAGTTCCCATTCTGCCTTTAGATCTTCATATCCATCTGTTTTGGTCATTTCTTGCTGCAAATTTGTTGGCCCTTTGTGACGTAAATACCATAATTTCACATTCCCTGGCAGCTGAGTGTATGCTGAGGAATAAATTAAACACTCTTTATCGTCAAGTCAAACACCTCAACTGCAGGCTTGAGCTCTCGTGGAAGCCTGGTATTCTCTTTTTACCTTATTCCCTTTGTTCCACATTACAAATATTAAAGTTATAGAGTTCCTCATAGCCGTTGATTTATTGAAGCTAGCCTCTTATATCTTATGACAATCTCATGCTTAATTTTTTTGTTATTCATTGTAGCAATCCAGCTTGAAATTACTAACATTCTATAATCACTGAAGCTTAGTCTACAGATCATCTGTGCACATGGTAGGCCCCTTCCATCTTCATTGTGTGCTCCACGTTATTCAATGAGGTTATATAATCATCCATTGGGGGCCATCTTTCTTGGTGCTCCAATGGCCATCCAGCTGGTTTGTTAAGCATCTTTTTGCAGGTTCTTCATTCTTTCTATAATGAAGCAGGCTGGTCTTTTTGGAGCAGAACCTTTTTGCTTACCATATCAAAAGTATATGTGAAAAGGAATAGGAGCGTTGGGTCCTTCGGACAGGAAGGGGATATTTCCCGGTTAGAGGGGCCAAGTCAACTAATGAGGGCATATTCTATGGCTGGTAATAACATCTGTTTTACTGTGGCTACTCATTGATCATTGAAGAGTGAATTGATTAAAGCTTAAGCTCTGGCTAGCAAGCGTTACTTTAATGGAAAGAAAGGATTAATAATTTAGGTGCTTTCGCTTTCCGAAGTGGTTGAACCAGAAATGGAATATGGACGAATGGGATATGCTTTCATCAGAGAGAAGTGTGGCTTCTATTGCCTAAGTGCCAGCTCATTCGGCCCACTGATCACGACCCCTCATTCAACTCGTGGACTTAGCAAAAATCAGAAGGATTGAGCCTATTAAAAAAAAAAAACAAAGTTTAGACAATGTTGGATAGCCATACAGGTGGACGAATCCAAGAGATAAAACCAATAATGCAATGAAAATCAAAGCGGCCCACCAAGACTAAAGACAGTTTTCGAGTCCTGTGTGAAACCAAAATATCAAAGATAATTGAGAGGAAAAGAAATTATAGAAAAACGTTGAGAAATCTGTCTCTCTATCAGTTTTATTATCTAGAATACAAGAAGGCCGACCCTACAATAAATTAGCTATCTGACAATATAATGCTGTATATTCAAGTCCATAAAGAAAAGCTTTTAATTTTCAACTTGAAACAGAAGGAAAACAAGGGAAATATCAAGAAGAAGAGGAGGAGGAGGAGGAGGAAGGATTTAGAGGATTCAGTAATCTTCTTCTGCTTCTACTTTGATTGAAAAATGGGGTCTCATGTGTCTAAACAGATGGAAAGGCGTAAGGCAATCTCGACGGAGAAGAAAACGCTGTGCGACCTTCATGACAGTTGTGGGGAAACATTTCCTGGTAGCGACTACCGTCCTGCAGATAGGAAGAATTGGATGGCTGGCCTCGGTCCGGAGAAGGTTCATATAAACCAGATTGTATGGCCTGGAACTCATGATTCTGCCACCAACAAGATTGGAATACCGTGTATCTCTCGCCCTTTTGCGCAATGCCAGTCTTTGTCCATCTACCAACAGCTTGTTAAAGGCACCAGGGTCCTGGATGTTCGAGTTAATGAGAATCGTCGTGTTTGCCATGGAATCCTGTCGACTTACAGCGTTGACGTTGTGATCAATGATGTAAAGAAGTTCTTGTCAGAGACACAGTCAGAGATCATAATTCTTGAGATCCGCACTGAATTCGGGCACCAGGATCCTCCGGAATTTGACAAGTACTTGGAGGAAAAACTTGGGGAGTTCCTGATCCACCAGGACGATCACGTCTTTGGCAAAACAATTGCTGAATTGTTGCCAAAGAGAATTATCTGCGTTTGGAAACCAAGTAAGTCTCCCAAGCCTAAGGCAGGTTCTCCGTTCTGGAGTGCTAATTATGTGAAGGACAACTGGATAGACACAGATTTACCGTCGACAAAGTTTGATAGCAATTTGAAGCATTTGGGCGAGCAACAACCAGTTTCATCAAGGAAATTCTTTTACAGGGTGGAGAATACAGTCACACCCCAGGCAGATAACCCCGTGTTATGTGTTAAACCAGTGACTGGGCGGATTCATGGATATGCTAGGCTGTTCATTACTCAGTGCTTTTCCAAAGGTTGTGCTGATCGGTTGCAAATTTTCTCTACAGATTTTATTGATGAGGATTTTGTTGATGCTTGTGTTGGCTTTACACACGCCAGGGTTGAAGGGAAGTGTTGATGAATTTGTGAAGTTCATTTTCTTCTCTTTCTGTACAATAATTTGTGATATTTTCTCTTGTAACTAGTTTTCTTCATCCATGGAATTGGCTGTCTAGTCATTTGTTTTCATGTAAATTTATTTGTTTTGTTATGTACTAGTATATGGAAACAACCTTCAAATTTCACTTATTAGCTGGTTGTCATGGCAGCTTTCATAGTTGTTAGCTCAGCGTGATTTTTAACAAATGAGAAGTTCAAAATGGAAAAGGAGGAAAAGTTAAACAAAGTATAATCTCTCTTTAGGCCTATGTGTCTTTGAGGCCCCTCCACCAAATATGTTCTATTTATTATTAGCTGATGTATTAGGAATATATTGGCCTAGACTTATGTAATTTGCTTTTAATTCAATAGATACCCTTTTACCAAAAAAAGGATAAACCCATTAGATTTGTGGATCAGAAAAGCTATGGCCACTCAATCGAAAAGGATGATTGAAAGGGATCCCCATCCTTGAGAGATGATCTCATACTTGATAAATTTGATATCAGTCCCTAATCAAAGGCCAGGCAGTGTTGAAAAGGTGTGACTGAATGCAATTAGTCATTTACCATTCAAAATGACTACCAGTGGTTGCCCTTCCTCGAAGTTTCATTGAGCAGAACATGCCGACAATATTGCAATGGTTGATGAATATTCTCTTTCAATGATGTGTGATTTCGATTAATAAACTGCAAGATAAAGACAAACAAGGGAAATTGCCAAAGAGAAGTTGTCTGGCTGACACCCACTGAAAAATCATTGGATGACCAGTAATGTAGAATGATGCACACTCAATCTTTAAAAATCGAGAATTGCTGCTTGCCATTTTAAAATACAATCTATAATGTTCTTCTAGCCTTTCTTCAGACCAGAAGGTTATACAAATATTCAATTTTTTCACTGTTTTATCCGGTTCAAAATTCCATGGAAGGTAAGACCCCGAAGATCAGATATTGACAGTGTCATGGCAGAACCTGAACTGGATCCTATCCTAAGTATGAGCTTCAAATGTATCAAATCTAAATGCTGCATTGCTGAATAAGGTTTGGAGTCTACAAATAATTGGCGCCAGCCTTTTCTCTACAAAATTTACGTCTCAAAGCATCCTCCAACTGTTGGATTATTGAGGAGAACAATCCTGCAAAAGAAAGAGTGCAAAGCTAGTGATTCTTGATGATATTGAATATGTAGTTTAAATCGTAGAGATGGGAATAGGACAACCAACTTCAAATTATCAAAATGACTAGCCCTTTTAAGCCCACATCAGTTCATTATATTGCATATTCACAACTTCACCAATTGTTTTCAGTAAGCAGCATAAATTTTTATTAATAATCGTATTGCCTAGAGTAATGGTATTTGATGATATCAGAGTAACTATAGATTTTGGATGGTAGATTTAAATCATAGCCACAAAGCCATCAATAAGGAGTGATCTCAAATTAAAAATTCGTCATATTTCTGATTAAAAAGAAACATACAGATACTACCAAGTTAAAAGAACAGACTGGCCAGAAATCAAATAAAATTGAAGATTGATGAAGACGGTATGAAGAAAATCAATAACTTTGTTTATCATAGGACAACTCACATAGATGAGGTGGGAGATAAAATACTCTGTACACGGCCAATATTTGGGTACTAAGGTGAGTTCTCTAGACTTTCTTTTTAACTGAGAAGAATATACTTGGAGAGAAAATTGAGCTAAAATTTCACATTCTGTATCTTGCTAGTAGAGTTTCACATTCTATAACTGGCTACTTGAACTGAACATGATATAAGTATTAGGCCTTGACCTAGACAAGTCTTCTAATCCGGTAAAGGCAATAGGTTCTAAGAACTTTCCTTTCCTCAGTATTTGGTCAACCAATTACAGGAATTATGCAAGTTAATGGTCATATGTTCAACTCATATTTGATAAAATAAAAAATGTTGTGAATGGTCAATTAAGCTGACAGAACACCATCGCAGAACACCATCATATTAGAAATTTTAACACAATCGTAAGAATATTGAATTCTATAAAGATTAGGAGCTCAATAAGTGAACCTGAGAGTGGGCTATCTCTATGCTGTAATGATCCTTTCACAAGAAGTGTGCCTGGGATTTGCTGAAAAACCTGTTAAAAAATTATTGCAATCATGTATAGAGTCTTAATTGCAGACTTATTCTATCAAGCCAAGCAAGGAGGTAACCATACTGAAACACGAAAGGACAGGTTTGAGGATGCCTCTTGCACATCACTGCAACTAGCAACTTCATCGAGATGTTTTACTTCATTGTTCAGGAGAGCATTGCATTGCTCAGTTGATGCAGTAATCTATTAAAATGAGATTTTACTGCATGTAAGCACGAGCAAAATTACAAAAAATCAAAGAGACCTATGATAAGTGAACAGTAATATTTCTTACATCAACTGTAAATGAAGAGGCATTCAATTTACAACATGCACCGCCAGCATGGAAAAAGGATTCAACTGACTGCAATACATGAATGGCACCAAACTGGCGTTGAAGACCCTACAAAAAAGAAAAGTTCAACTGAGAGATTTTACACAACTAGGAAAAGGAAAATGCAACACATGATATAAACATATAGATAAAAGTAAGGCAACAGAAGGCCTAAAGATTTATTTTATATCTCCATACAAGCATCTGTGGGTGCATAATAGATAGAATCAATGTTTGCTTGTGCATGTTTTGACTAATGTGAATATAAATTTGAACCTTGGATTCATTCCAATCTGAAGGTCAGTACATGTATTTCATTTTATGTCTTTTAATATTCTAAGCATCAAAACTCACAACCTTTAGGGTTTGGCTTTGAGTTGTACTATTAAATTTTAAGCTGCATAAAGGTCTAACTTAAAACAGGGCAGAAAATCAAATGTAGGTAATCCATTTAATGCCAATCAACCAAACATAAGAATCATGTAATATCTCCGAATCTTCAACATAAATCCAAATAAGCTTGTAGACAAAAGAAATTTAACACTGTTAAGACAAACTAAAGAAAAGAGCCAAACCTCAAGCATGAAAGAAAGCATATTCTTCTCAGTCACATGAGGTGAAATTATCTTCTTGGCAGGTGGCACAAAGGACCAAGCAAGTCCCCATCGACATGTTTGGCCTTGGACAAACTCAGTTGTTTTGACTATAGTAACTCCGACCTCTCGAAGCTTTGATATTAGGAATTTGAGATTCACTTTCCTTCCAACCATTGAAGTATACCACCTAAGCACAAACTCAAACATAAAGGTTAGCATTATGTGAAGGGAACAACTTAAGCTAAGAGAGATGGAGATGTCAATAATAATACCGGAAGGACAGCTTCAACACAACACTATCGTCAATAATACGAGTAATAAAAGCCTTTTCTCCACCAAGACAAACCATCTCCTCATGAGTCCCACCACAAGAAGTTTTTGGGTTCAATCCCGCTTCCTCAATGCTTTCAAAAAATGGGGGATTGCACATGCAGAAGTCAAACCTCTCCCCATCCCTTACCACATCAAGAAGGATGGGAGGCCCATGATAACTCTTATCTTCACTTGCTGGCATATCTATGGAAGAGGATAGCAAACCTTCTCCTTCCTCAGAATAAACAGACTCACCATTATTTAACCCCTCGGAGGTAGGGGTGTTTGGAGAACATCTAGCATTTCTAATCTCAATTAATTCTGAAATATGTGGATTGCTTTTCACATTTCTCTCAGCCCATTCTAACGCTACATCAGTCATATCTGCAATCAAGTTTAGCAATGTTTATAACAACCCGGAATATCACATGGCACATTGATGGATTATAAATATAGTAACTAAGTAAACGACAGCGGAAAACCAAAAGATGTTACCTGATGCAACGAAACTCCAGCCCAGAAGCGACGCACCAAGAAGAGAGTAGATGCAATTGGCTCCAGTTCCTATATCAAATCCCCTCACATTATCTCCATTGCTGTTAGTTTTGGGAATAATGTCAGAAGAGAGAAGATCTTCTATCCAATGGATGTAGTTGGACCGGTTGGGCACTGTAGGGCAGAGCTGCCCATCAGGAATCCACCTGTCAAAATGCAATTCAAATTGACAAAAAAAAAATTGCAAACCAAAAGCCAATATTTAAGGAACAAGCTGAGGGGTTTACCAGTGGAGGCCATGGTCGTGAAGGAGAAGGACGCGGCTGAGCTCGCGGGTGGCATTGAAGTCGCTCCAGTCGATTCTGGGTCGGCCTTCGCGACTGTAGAAGACGAAGTCTTTAAACGAAGGGTATAAAGAAGCTAAGAGAGCGAAATCGGGAGGGTTGTCGGAGTATTTGTTTCTTGGGTGGATCTTGGGTCTCTCTTCCTTTCTTCTCCTCTTCTTGCTTGGCATTTTTTAGCTCGAAACTTCGAACGACGGATTCGAAACAAAAAAAAAGTTTTTTTCTCTTGACACCCAGAAAAATTATCGAACAATTTTCATTGCCATCAACTTTTTCATGTTTTTTTTTCTTTTAATTGAACCAAAAACACACAACTTCATGAATAACAAATTATCATTATCATCAACAAATTAGCAAAGCTCCGAAAGCATTTTAAATTATCAATACCAAGTTCAAAGTTTCTCAGTATATGCAACCCCGATCATGCCTCTTATCTTATCATCAATGAATAGCCATCATCAATACAATCAAGTGAAGCGAAACTCCGAAACAAGCTGAAAATTAGAGGCTACTAAATTAAAACCCACACCAAAAGAGTCTAAAAAAATTAAAATTGGAGCATCAAATTTTGAAAAAGACCAGAAAAAAAACAAAAAGTGTAGTCAGTTGTTGGCGGGTGGAGAAATTTAGCGACGGTCAGTACAGGTGAAGGCTGCATACAGATGAAGGAGAAGGAATCCAGTCGGCAAGGTTTGAACCGTTGAACCCAGTTTCGGCCGAATCGGATCGAGCCTAAAGAGAAGACTTTAGGCCTATAACCCAAGTTTTTTTTTGGGTGCAAACCTAAGCCATTGACTACCCATGACGATTTATTTTCCCCACAAAGCCCACGAGGAATAATTGGGTTTTTGTGCCAATTGGATGAAATGGTTTTGCAGCCCATTTAAGTACTCATGTTTTTCAATTCTCTTTCTTCAAACTGTAATTTATCAGGGAACACGAAACGGAGAGAGATAACGAAGTCTTGGACCCCTCTTGCAGCCGTAAGGGTAACAGAGCCACTCCAGAGGATGACAAAAATCTAGTTTGAATGGTGGTTATAGACTTGAAATGCCAAGATGCTTTGGAGGATTGTGATAAAGAATATGTAAATTCATTGCCCATAACCGATTCAATCAAGGACATTTAAATCAATCCAAAAACTTTGAAAGCTCTGATAAAACAATCGATTTTATTTTATAAAACAATAGTAGTATTAATAGGTGGTGGGGACTTGGGTTTGGGCTATAGTACAAACGTAACAAGACAAAAAAACCCATACAGATTGAAAGGATGTAGACCCTGTTGATTATGTCTTGTCAGTTGTAAAATCAATCAAAGAGGGAAAGACAAAACCATGAGCAACCTAAAGTGTTCATCAATCGGTTAATGTTTTTTGTTAATATGCCTTGATGACAGATGATTCTGTTAGAATTCCTAGAAAGCTGAGACAAGAAACACGAAATGCTATGGGCAGAAACCCAATTTTGATTGTAAATGATTTGCAGATAAATGTGCAGGCTACTTATATCTCCAGGGAGAGCAGAACAAAAACAGAGTATATATGGACCCGAGGCTGATAGCTTTAGATGTAGTATTAGTTTAATGGATGGTGTTTGCATTTTCAAAATCAAATTTGAAGGAAAACACCCAAAAGATTGACTTTCTGTTACAAAAAAGGATTCATCTTATTCAAATTAAAAGCAAAACAAAAACAAGAAAAGTACAGCTATGATCGCATGCAGAATGACTCAACCATGCATCATTTGATC
Organism: Theobroma cacao; assembly: GCF_000208745.1. Taxonomy (NCBI): domain Eukaryota; kingdom Viridiplantae; phylum Streptophyta; class Magnoliopsida; order Malvales; family Malvaceae; genus Theobroma; species Theobroma cacao. The sequence continues at coordinate 3,184,756 of NC_030851.1, read as the reverse complement.
GTTCCACATGTTAAGACGATTGGATCACAGCTAAGTCCAACTAGTTGATATATAAAAAGGGTCACCTCGACTTGCTACAAAAAGAAAAGGGCCACCTTCAAACCAAAACATTGAGTGAAATTTTCATTTACTGCAATATATAAATATGATCAGAGAAAGGTCTCGAAAGTAAGAAAAGTCTCGGCACATCCAAAAATATCGAAGAAAATTTTTCTTTAAACGTGTTGTTGAATTTTACACTGGAAAAAACTGGATGGAATCCCATGTGAAGCAGTTGACGTCCATCTTGCAATGGCAGAAAACTACAAATCAGTATGTACCACTAAATTTCCTGCATTGATGGGACAGAGATGAAGGTGGGAGTGGGACCAATCACTGAGGGTAAGCCTATCCAAATAACAGTAGGCTGACTCAGCAAGGGGACAGCAGCCTTTGAATAAGGATTTATCAAATCATAATCGTGATCGACCTTGAATCGGTTGCCATTGCTTTTCAAAAAGAAAAATGGGTAGCCACTTATCACATGTCTCACCGCTATATATAAAGCCCACATCCCTTCAAAATCTTTGTTACCTCACAAAAACCATCAGCTTCCTCTGTTTGAAAGTTTTGGCCTTATCACCAAGTCTATTCTTCAGAAAAACCTGAGACAGCCTGGAGAGAAAAAACTTAACCAAGTATCTTGGAACTGAATATGGCTTCATCAACATCACTGTACGAGGTTCTGGGGATTCCGATGAGCTCAAACGGGAACGAAATCAAGGCGGCCTATAGGAGACTAGCAAGAACGTGTCATCCTGATGTTGTGTCCATCAATCAGAAAGAAATGTCCGCTAATCAATTTAGGAAAATCCATGCAGCATACTCTACATTATCAGACCCAGATAAACGTGCAAATTATGACCGGGATCTTTACAGGAGGAACCGGCCCTTTCATTCCTCTCCTCTCACATCTGCAACAAAGGCAGCTGCTTCTGCATACGAGTTTTCAAGTTATTGTAGTCGTAGGAATTGGGAGACTGATCAGTGTTGGTAGTTAGTTCGTGTAATTAATGTACTAATCCACGGAGCAAGATAGGCTTAAGTGTTTTAGAGCTAAGCCTTTTTGTTCTCTATGCAATCCCTATTTCGCTTTGGAAAGAACGAACAGGAGCAAGCTAATCCTGTGTATGCCTGTAAATCGAATTAGTGAATACTTTCTCATGTCTCTGTTTCATTCCAGGCTTCTGCTTGCTAACTATGTTCAACCAATTTTCAAATTGTCTACAAAATCTAGTCGGATTTAGTTACTGTAACACAAAATGACAATGAAAAAGGATAAGTTACCTGTGTGGCGAAAAGCCGGTGATGGAGAGAAAGGCACAGAGCCAATAGTTACGTATCATAAGTAAATATCAACTCCAGCCACATCTACATGTGATCATAATTTTAGTACGGTATTTCTTTATATTTTATGAACCAAGACAAGGGCTATGATTTTTATAATCATTATAGTTCTGCACCAATTCTTCTGGCCTAACTCGTATTCCATAGATCCTGACAGTGAACCCTTGTCAAGGGCTCGGAACATGGCACGACTAAGCTAGTTTGCTGGGGCTAATGCCATTCGGAAACATCGAGCATTGATACAATAGAACAAATTAAAGGGATGTTTCAGTATCTGAAGATTTTGAGCTTTGAGTAGTGACATCAAACATGCACTAGGTGATTGTAACTATGCTAACTAAGAAAATTGGAAGGGACCAGACAAAGAAAGACACTAATACTTTTGCAGCATCCATGGCAGGCAGATAACCTCGGAGTTTAAGAACTCATACGCTTGAGCCAATTGTAAACCTCGAAAGTGGTTATTGATTGTTCTTGTTTAATTAAATTCAACAAAACTAGAGGTATGTATGTCTTCTATAATGTTCACCAGCCAACAGTTTCTCTTTAGATTTCTTTAGACTTTTAGACCCAAAAAGGGAACAAAGAGGTCTTGATATCCTCTTTGATGGAAAACCAAATAGTATAAAAACACATTGACAATTGAAAATCAGGGGGCGGTTCAATAAGTTCAAAAGTTTAAAACGAAATATTCAATGAGATATTCTTTTATTAAAATTAAAAAATTTTTAAATTTTTATTCTTCTAACTTTTTGAGATGTAAAATTTTTATATTTTTTAAATAGTTAATACAAAATCAACAATCAAAATTTTTAATTCAAATAAATCAACTATCACATAAAACAAAGACAATATAATAATATAATATAAATTAAAAATTAAAGTAAAAAAGTCTATAAATATTAGAATAATAGTACATAATTGTTGAATGTTTATTGCAAATTGCAAATGAGGTTCTCGGCTTTATGAAGATAATAACATAATGGACTTCTTGTGTATTTTTTGAAAGAAAATTGAAGTTAAAGGAAGAATGAAGAAAGAGCAAATAAGAAAAAAAAATTCAAAAATAGATATCATACATTGAAAAATAAATAATTGGTTTTATATATAAGAAAAAAATAGTTGTTACAAATCATTAAATATGTTGATTGGAAATAGGAGAAATAAGTGAGAAAAAAATAGTTGTTGGAGATGATTAAATATATATGATCGTTAGTTGATTGGAAATAATATAATATTTTAAAAATTAAAAAATTAAAATTAAAATTTATTAGACACATAATTAAAAAAATAAAAAAATAAATAATTTTATTAATTATTAATTATTTTTATATATTTTGAATAAAATAAATTATATTATAAAATTATAAAACTTCTCCAAATTGAGAGCCTAGAGCCCATGCTTGGGTGACTTTACCCAAGGGCCGGCTCTGTTGAAAACTACAATAGCTAGGGCCTAAAAGTCTAAACCATAAAACAGGTGATTTATTTCCTTCAAATCAATATGCTAGGGCCTAGGTGTCAACTGTAAGAAAAGTGGGATGCACCATTGAACATGACATGTTTGTGAACGACTAGAGACTGACGAATTGAAAGGAACATATTTTGATTTGGAATCTCAATTTTGACTGGCTGTAGCACTGAGTTAAAAACCATATAATATTACTGTGTGTTGTAATTCTGAAAACATGTGATGGGTTGCAATTGGACTAATGGCACGAAGACAAGGGAAGCGTTTGAATTAATGGATTTTTATTCCTTGGTGTGATGTTTGAATTTAGAAATCCAATCCATGTAGTGGTGAAAGTTTACATAAGTAGCTTTCTGATGAAGGTTCGAAAGAGAAAACAATGATCATGTGATTTGATAATTATATCCTAAAGTCTCCGATGACTTATTCAATTATTTTTTAATGGTAATTGATAATTTAGTTTATGCTAATAAGAAAAACATATGTAGGATATTAAGAGTTTTTTTGGCTTAATTTTTTGTTAACTTAAAAGCTATTATTAAGTTTTTATGAAAAATAATAACTTTTAAAATTAAATTAAAACTGTTTAACAAAATAAATTATATAAACTCTAATTTAGGTTAAAATTACCATAAAAAGTATTCATATCATCTTTAATCACCTAATAAACTATAATGTAATGCTTCAAGTTTATATATAATTTCATATGTTAAAATCGAACAAATCAATAAAAAAAAAAGAACAACTTTCAAACTTGTATAATAACAATAGTATTAGATTTTTGTTGATCTAACAAGTAATTGAACCATGATACTTTAATCCTAAAAAAAGAACAGAAAAGAGGAAACAATATATTTAACATTAAAATCTTTTTTGGTGAAAAAGAGAGAAAAACTTTAAATAGTATCTAAATACAGTTTTGAATTTTAGATTTTTTTTGTCTCTTAATCTTTGTAAAAACAAAAAAAAATTTAAATTTTGATATTCTGTTGTTGATTCTTTTGTTTTTTTATTAGTTTTTGTTGAGAGAGAGATAGAGAAGAGAGAAATCATGATTTACGTTGAATAATGGTAATTTGCAGAGAGAAGAATAGGAGAGGGAGATTAATCAAGAGAGGGCTATTTCTTGAAAAATTAATGTGTTTTTTTCAAAAAAAAGAAAAAGGTCATCCTTGAAGTTTCCTTTTAAGTTTCTTTTTTTTTTAATTTTATTCTTAAAAAAATTATTTTTTTTAAACCTTCTTAAAAAATCATGTTTGACCTAACTTTTATTTTTAATAAGTAAATAAACTGAAAAAAAATTAAGCCAAATAAACACTAATAGCATGTTTGGTTGGGGCAATGGCTAGCCATTCCCCTTTTATTTCCAAGAAATTTTGGTTCCTTTGTTTGGTTGAAAAATGATCCAAGGTATAGCCATTCCATAGGAATGGCTATTTTTCAAAATCCTTCAAAACCAAGGAATAGCTAATACCACATTCCCCCATGGTATTAACTATTCAATGATTGAGGAATAAATTCAAAAATTGATAAAGACAAAAATACTTCTTACAAGTTTGAAAAATTACAACTTCATTTGTATAAAATATTATTTTTTTCTCTCTCCTCTTTCTCTCACTTGATTTCAATTTTTAATAAAATATTAATATTAAATTATAAATAAAATATTA